>NC_040044.1:14149117-14449117 GCF_003713205.1 Coffea eugenioides
GTTGTTCTTATTTCACTGCTGTTGCGTGTGTAAATCCTATTATATATTCTTTTAGGTGTGAAATGCAGAGGTTGAAAGACATGGTATGGTTGTGCATGGAAGTAGCAGCCGTGACGAAGCACAGGTTACAGAGCAACACCGGCTTGAGGGATTGTCTTTTGTTATGTATCGGTGGGGTGAAGAGTATTCAAGGTTGCTAGGTCTAGATGGGTAAGTCATTGTAGTTCCACCGAAGGGGTGATGCACAGAAGGATCACCAGATGCATGACTGTCATGGTTGCGTCGTAAGCATTGCTGTAGCAAATAGTGCTACTGCACTTGGTTAATAGGAGAGTAAGTAGTTGACAAATTGTTTATTAGACGAACCAAACTTGTTACGGTCCTTTTTTGTAAAAAGGAAATTAAGTGGAAGCGTATATTGCGCAAAATGTCTTCGTGGGATAGACGTTTTCCGAAGTGGCTACTTGGGAATCAGCTTCAGTTGCCCAGTTTTTGTAAACTGGTGCCTTACGCTGCTGCTATAAACTGCTTTTACGATATGGGCTGTTTGTTCCTCTCCTTGCTATCCTAACCAATGACCGTAAGGCCCAACGCCTTTTCTTTTGCCCATCGTTCTATTCAGGTGTGGGAACAGTAACTGCTGTTTCTCCCCATCTATTTTCATTGCTCACAATGCTTATGCGTTTCTTTAGTACACCAATAACAATGGTATTATTAGTTATATGTATTATACATGTATATTAATTTATGTAATATAATTAATATTATGAATTATACTAATAATTATACATATTTACTAATAGAAATTATTAATTAGTTCGAGTTACTTTACTAATACATTTGTACTAATATATTTAATTAGCCAATAACTATCAATTACGATATGGTTTGTAATATATTTATTAGGGATAATTTAAGAAACCTCCCCTGAGGTTTCTGACACTTTCACTGGCACCCCCTGAGGTTCTCAAAATTTGACTGACCTCCCTTGCCTTTGAGTTATTGGGTCCCTTAGCTGACATCATGAAGGCCAAAATTACAAATATATGGTATGAAGTTGGGATTTATTACTGATGTTCGGGTTTATTATTACCATTTAGTTGGAGAAAAAGGCATGTACAATGATTAATGAAGCCTAACAACAATAACACAAACTTAGAGAGTAATACATGAAGTAAAGCTGGATTAGGGAGTAAGGCAACATTTTTTGTGCCATTATTGTGGCTGCTGTTTCAGTTAGAAATGTTTTTAAGTAAAATTCAAAAAATGGTACAGTAATTTCTTATGAAAAAAAAAGTAGTAGGTTATCTACGTAATGTAAATCAAAAATAGTTTAAAAAGGAAATATCCCATAAAGTACCAACTCTTTATGGTTTTTCTGTATTACATGAATGAAGTACCACGTTTTGTATGAACATTTTATTATAAATCATTTAATTTACGTTAAATACATAAATATTTGCAAATAAAATTCATAAGCCGTTACAGAAACATCTTTACGAAAGGAAAACTAGCATTTTTTGAATTATTTTATATAAATGAAATATTTTAAAGTAAACAAAAAAAATTGTCCATAATATACCAGTTCTTTACGAGTTTCTTCCATTATATGAATTAAATACTAGTTATTTAAGAGTACTTGACTTCGAAATAGAAGCGCAACTTTGAAATACGCTATTTTAATTTTAGTAAATTTGTTTATATATGAAAAATTGGTTAACTAGCGCAGTAAATTCAAACCCTGCTTATGTATCAGATAAAAAAAGTAGTCCAGGTCTGCACTAAAACACCAGCTCTTTATGCCTTTTCTCCATAAATTATCCGTTTTCCCATTTTTCCATAAGCTAATTCAGGGGATGTTTCTGAAATTATCCCTTACAATATATATGTGTATGTAAGATTAATAAATAATATAATAATAAATATGTTTATTATTATGCACATAAGGTTGCAAAATGATTAAATTTAATATCTTATATACGTTATAACTGTGTAAAATATTAGTTAATTAGTATTTATATATATAATATGTAATTATACATAGATATTTATAATTTCTTTGAAGGGGTTAACTGTCGGAAAAATGTGCAGTAGGAGCTGAGTCTTGGAAATTTGCAGCGGAAGTTGTTGAAGTGAAAGAAAAAGGGAAATGTGTCTTGTGCCCAAAGTAACGAGACAGAGCTGAACACGATTAATTTTTTTTACAGCATTTGTACATTTCCATTGGAGTACAATATTTCACGTAACTTGTTTTTGACTAAATTCGTTTATATTATTCCAATCTTGTTTGCCACATCCAAAGCATCGTAGTCTGGAGTCAACCGAACATATGCTTTCTTTGTTCCATCAGACCTGATCATAGTGTTCACTTTCTTGATCTGTATGTCGTACATCTTCTTCACTGCATCTTTGATTTTCTTCTTATCAGCACGGATGTCAACTATGAATACCATGGTATTGTTATCTTCAATCTTTTTCATGGCAGATTCAGTAGTCAAAGGATATTTGAGAATCTGATAATGGTCCAACTTATTCCTAGGAGGAGCACTGATGCGTGGGTACTTCGGGTTCCCGTCCTTTTTCAATGTCTTAGGACGATGGAAGGTAACTTTGGTCCGGATCTTCTTGGCTTTCTTCTTAAAAGTTGTCCCAGATTTGACAAATTTGGCAACCTTGGCTATAGGGTGTTGTTGAACTTCATTATGATATTTGAATGCTTATATGATATTTTGACATTTCGTAATGCAATGGATGCATTCATTTGCTAATTATAAATCATTGTCATTTTTTTCCATTTATAGATATAATTGTTGTAGGAAAATTTTCAATTTTCATGGTGATAAAGAGTTATCATTGAATCAGAATTTTTCATTAATAACAATATATAGTTGCACTTAAATGTTCGCTTTTATTTATATGCTGATTTTAAGTTTAAGGATGGAGTGTAATTACTTGTAAGATTTTTTTTGTTTATTGTACCAGTTGTCATTAGATTTGGTTCAAGAATGGCTAGCAGAGAATGCCAAGGAATCAATATTGGGACAGGACATGAGTATTAGTGGAATAGCAACTTATCAGCCATTTGATGGATTGATGGAGTTGAAAGTGGTAAGTACTTTGACATTACGTCTCATTTCTATCTGTTGTGCAGTTAATACTTGTTGAGTTGCGTAAAAACCTCTGAAGTTTATTGCATTTCCTGCTTCTACTGTGCAAATTTTTCTGAAGCAATTTCTGTTCTGAAGTGCTATTGACTCTATTAAAATTGAAGGAGAAACTTCACATGCAGCAAGTAATTTGAATGAATGCCTTCTATCTGTTTTATGGTTAATACTTGCTGGGTTGCATAAGAATCTCTAAAGTTTATTGCATTTTCTGCTTCTACTGTGTTAATTTTTCTGAAGCAATATCCATTCTGAAGTGCTATTGACTCTGCTAAAATTGAAGTAGAAACTTCCCATGCGGCAAGTAATTCGATTGAATGCCTGCTTTGATGATGTATATTTAATTCATATGAAGTATCTTTTGGTAAGTGCTTTAGAATGAGTAGAATCTTGGTGAAGAATCTCCACTTGCGATACAAAATTGAGTGTGAAGCTAGTTGATATCCTGATTCTATCTAAACTAAAGACAGAAAAACAAGGGAAAGACATTCGAAATGAAGCAAATATGTCCTGCATGAGTCTAAATCATTCTGTCAATGCACAAAATCGTGTCATGAAGACAATCTTTGGCAGATGTCACAGCACAAATTAGTCATGTATGTTGTACTACTTCTTTGAACTACTGGAATTTGCAATGCGTTCCATTGGTAGCAGAGTACAGGCAAGAAAATGAAAAACTAGATTAAAAAAATTCCAAACGTATTTAAGACTCAGGGCTTGCTTTTGCCTGCCTAAAGTCTCAAAAATCTTGAAAATGATTACTGTTTCATGTTTTTTGGTAATCAATTTGTGGTTTTCAAACAATGAATTACAAGTTTGGTCACTACAATTTGTTGTATGTGATTTGTCACTTGTAAATAATGGCTTTGACATTCCTGTGTATCCTAACCAAAGTATTGTGTCTGCATAATTATGATATTGACAAATGTGCTTAATGAACACTAGTTGCTAACTCACTTTAGTTAACAGATGATAGTTTTGAATATGTTTCTGCTTCTTGTAGTAGCACTTTCTCTCCCCCTGCCACTGTTGGAGTCTTAAAAGTAATTATTCTGGCAATAAGTCCACAGGTTACTATTAACATGGACTCGGATAAAGTTTGACTTTTTGGCTCTAGGTGTAGCTCTTATAGCTTCCAGCTATTAGGATATCCAATTTGTCTCTTCAATTAGCCAACTTGCAATCATGTGTACGGTGCTTGGACTTGCTTTTTATCTTGTTGCTGTATATGCTGATTCACTATTCTTGTAGGCAGTAGTTGGATTCATGTCTCAAGTAATGGACAAATTAGTATCCTTCAAAAGTGCTTGGTAGGTGACAATATTAACTTGTAGTATCAAGCCTCAAAAGTGCTTGGTAGGTGATAAGGCTGCTTTTTCTTGTTTATTAGACCTTATGTATAGTTACATATTTTTAGATATATGAAATCCTATGACATTCAAAGCTTCAAAGACTACTTTTGGTTTAAAACACAGTGAAGTTTGCAAAGTTGTTTCTCATAAATGTGGAATCGTTTGTTGCTGTCCTTTGACATCTTAATATTAAAATAAAGAAGTGGAACAATTCTGCCCATATAATCCTTGGCTCTTAATGAATGTTATTAAACTTCCATCCTCTAGTAGACTCTGTTTCCGAACTACCCATATAATGTCTCTTTTTCTACTCTTTGTATAGCCACTATCTAGATGAGACTTAAAACAAATGATTCACTTTATTTTTTGGTGACTCCTTAACTAATTTTCCTTGTTTTAATTTTTCTATCATCTACTAATAACTTTACTATTTTATTGCAGATATATTGCTCATTTTAGAGGTTTGGAAGATTAGCAGTACGGCTTACGTGTCGACTCAAAAACTATGGTTATAGTGCTATCTTAAGTTTAGAAAATGTTTCGGTAGCACGGAAAATGTTTTGGGACTTGGAATTGTTTTTTAGTGTAGCCTTGACTTATATGGCAAATTTTGCTCTATTGAAACTTAACAAACTATTTGTAGTGTGATGTTGCACTTATTTATGACATTTGAATATTTAATATGTTATTATGGCATTTCCTATTGTAACGGGTGTCTACGTTTGTTATTTATTAAACATTGCTGATGTTTTCATTTTTTAGATATTATTGTAGTAGGAAAATCATCAAACTACACATTGCAAGGTGTTGTAAATGAGTAGCATTTCTCAAGCAGGTTGTCTTTATTGACAATTGTTGTTGTCACTGAATCAAAACTATTCATTGATAAGAAGTTGTTGTCACAGTTGATAAGGGGTTTATTGACAACAAAGTTGTCACTAATTAATATATACACTGACTATGTTGCTTCATGCATCATTGACAAGAAAGCATGTCGTCACTAAATTTGTAGCTTTTATTGACAACATATCTTGTCATAAAAAAGTTTTTATTCACTGACGACTTTAAAGTCGTCACTGTATACTTTTACCGACGGAGATTCAGTGACGACTCTGTGACAACCGAAATGTTGTCAATAAAAGTCATCAGTGACGACTTTTTGCTTTTTTGTGACGAAAAGTAGTTGTCATTGAAGACCAAAATTCTTGTAGTGACTACAACCTTCAAAGCTAAGAATAAAACCCATTAAAGCCAAGAATGAAAGATTGGATGGTGTTGGATGGTTACCTCCTAGTTTTGAGAGAAACCATAATTTTTTGATCTCTAAAACTCCAAGAAAACAGCCAAGATGAAGTCTTTCTTTTGGCTTAAGTGAATTTCCAAGTGATTTTGAGGTTGGATAGTGATTTGTGAAGGATTTGGAGCAAGAATTGAAGTGAAATGGTGAAGAGCTTTTCTTCTTCTTCTCCTTGAAGGTTCGGCCGGCACTTGAGGGTGAGGAGAGAGAGTGTGGCTGATGAATGAAGGTTCTTGGAGAAGCTTGAATGATTTATGGTTAAAATTTGTACAAAAGTCAACTATGAATATTACTCGCGCGCGCGTTTCGCGTCCATTTTCTCTCGGATTTGTTTCACTTGTGCGCTAAACCTCTAAATGTAATTCCTTTAATTCTATAATTATTCACTCTTAATAGCCTAGAATAAATTTTTAAATCTCCATTGGGTCGATCTGACGCGAAAAACGTGAATTTCCGATTCGCGCGCGATAAAGCGAAATTTAAAAGAAATTCTTGCAACGATAATATAAGTAACTAATATTAGGGTAAATAATCATAAAAATAACTATTTTAGAAATAAAATAAAATAAATAAATAATAAAAAAATACGAGTCCTCACAATTACGCCATGTCTTAACCGAGATTTTAGTACTCAATTAGTCGAGAAATTACACTAGCATGAGTAGATAGGGATTCCATTACCCTGGGACCTTTCATTTGTATTTTCTTCCTATTAGTAGTTTAGATTTGTTGATTTTAATTTGTTGGTAGTCTAAATGATAGAGAAAATTTAGCAATGTCGATAGTTGTCCGTCTTTCTTGTGGGTTCGACGCTAATTACCTTATATTTGCCCACGACCCATATACTTGCGAAAAATCGTGTGTGGGGTAGTTTAGGAGATTATAAATTCAAAACTTGACTGTGGATTAAATTTTATTGTTATTTGCATACCCCGCGCATGTTAATTTACCTGTGCAAATTGAGCATAAGGTATATTGGACTATTAAAACAATTAATATGGATTTTAATTTTACAGGTAGAAGAAGATTACTTGAGTTGAGCAAATTAGAAGAACATCGACTACATGCTTATGAGAATGCCAAAAATTTATAAAGATAAGGTCAAACATTGGCATGATAAGCATATTATCTCTAAACAATTTGAGGTGGGGCAATAAGTATTTTTATACAACTCATGCCTTAAATTGTTTTGAAAAAACTTAAGTCGAGATAGTCGGGGCCATTTGAAGTCACTCAAGTCTTTTCTTATGGAGCAGTGGAGGTGGTTAATGTAAGAAATGAGCGGTTCAAGGTCAATGGACAAAGATTAAAACCCTATTTAGTGGGTGAATTCATCGCTAAGGGATTTGTATGTCCTTCGGGCGATTCTTCTTCGACCTAAAGAGCTGATGTTTTTGAATCGAACCAGCGACTATAAACAAAAACGCTAATTGGGAGGTAATCCAATATTTTTGTTATATATGTTAATGTGGTGAGATTTAATGTTTAAAGTGTATATTTAAGTGTATATTTGGACCTCCAACCGGTCTCTATTGGACGTGATTCGGCAGGCGTGGGAGCAGGACGTGGATGGTCCTCCATTGCGGATCTTATGCTCCAAGCTCCTGGCGACCAGACGAGTGATTCAAGAGTGGAACAAAAACTCTTTTAGGAATGTTTTTGAGGCTGTTCGCGCAGCGGAGGAGAATGTACTTCGAGTGGAGTCCCGAGTTGAGCATGATTCCTTGAAGGAGGCTCAGATAGAACTGAGTAAAGTTCAAGCGGAGTTGCGGCATGCACTATGGATTGATGAGCAGTTTTGGAGCCAAAAAACTCGAGTGAAATGGCTACGGGCAGGAGATAGTAACTCGAAGTTTTTTCATGCCAGGGTCAAGCAGCGGAAGGTCCAAGGGGCGATTCATCGTGTAAGGAAGATGAACGGGGACTGGGTGGAGGATGACAGGGGCATTGCGGCCAAAGCTATCAGTTACTTCTCAGACTTGTTCTCAGCTCCTGAGAGATCCGAGTCCGAGTTACTACATCTGATTCCATGTCTCGTTAGACCGGAGGACAATGGGATCTTGGAGGAGTGCCCTTCAATGGAGGAGGTGAAGCGAGTGGTTTTCGAGATGGACGGGGAGAGTACGGCAGGTCCAGATGGTTTTACTGGTAAGTTCTTTACTTTTGCGTGGGATATTCTGGCTGTGGATGTGTATAATGGAGTACTGAGCTTCTTTTGTGGGGCTGAGCTACCCCGTTTTATGAGTTCTACATCTCTCGTCCTCATTCCGAAGGTCTCAAACCCTCAGGATTTTTCCCAATTCCGTTCAATTAGTTTGTGTAATTTTTTTAATAAAGTGATATCTCACATCCTGGAGGATAGAGTGGCACCAATTCTTCCTAGAATTGTGTCGCTCCAGCAAACTGGATTTGTTAAGGGTCGCAATATCATTGAAAATTTCTTGCTGGCCCAAGAGATTATCACAGGTATTAGGAAAAAGACTAGGGGAGGAAATGTTGCTCTAAAGCTGGATATGTCAAAAGCCTACGACCGAGTGGATTGGGTCTTTCTCACCACTGTCCTGCGTAAGTCTGGCTTTGGGGAACGCTTTATTGACATGGTATGGGGCCTAGTGTCTAATGTCTGGTTCTCAGCTCTTATCAATGGAGCGTCGCATGGGTTTTTTAAATCTAGTAGAGGTTTGCGGCAGGGGGACCCCCTTTCTCCTTCACTGTTTGTTATTGGGGCTGAAGTTTTGTCACGAGGTCTCAATAATATGGCGATGCAACCTGGATTTAGGGGATTCATGGTTCAAAGGGGCTGCCCGGCTGTTACCCACTTACCGTTCGCTGATGATGTGCTCATTTTTGCAAACGGATCCTCGAAGGCGTTAAAGGAGGTCAATGGTGTCTTAGATAGTTATCAGAGAGTGTCTGGACAGCTCATTAACGTCCAAAAGTGTGGCTATCTCATGCATCTGTCCTCGTCTCCAGCTCGTCGACGAGTAGTAGAGCAGTTGACTGGTTTCTCTAGGCAATCATTCCTAGTAAGATACCTAGGGTTTCCTTTATACTACGGCAGAAGCAAGGCCACACATTATGGGGAGGTATGTCAAGCCATCATCGGAAGGGTCCTTTCTTGGAAATCGAAGTTTCTCTCTTCCGGGGGACGGACTGTGTTAATTCGGCATGTGCTCTCAGCGATCCCAATACATCTCCTGTCTGCTGCTGTGATGCCACAATCAGTCTTTCGAGTCATCCAGCGGATCTGCTCCAACTTTCTATGGGGGAATAATAGCGGGGATCACAAACGACATTGGATTCGTTGGCCCCACCTGTGTTATCCGGTGGAGTAAGGGGGAGCGGGTTTTCGAAGGCTTAAGGACGTATATACGGCTTTCTCATTTAAGCTATGGTGGGCATTTCGAACGGGATCATCCCTCTGGGCTCAGTTTATGCATGTAAAATACTGTACTGGTCTCCACCCGTGTCAGGCGGACGTTCGGCCGTCTACTTCGGTGACCTGGAGGTGAATAGTCAATGTTAGTCGACACGTGGAGCTATCCATGCTTTGGTTGGTCCACAAGGGTCCGTGTAACTTCTGGTACGATAACTGGTTGGGCAGTGAGGCTCTGTACTTGAGAGTGACTGTGAGACCTGACTGGTCATTTGGGGACTTCATCGTGCAGGGGAGGTGGGATATCCAGCGGTTGGGACAGGTGCTGCCATCAGACATTACATACGCTGTCTTGAGGAAGCCGACCCCGGGAGGGGCCCTAGCAGCAGAGGCTATTTGGATCCCAACAACGTCCGAACGTTTCACCCTATCCTCAACATATCAGGAGGTCAGACAGGTTAGTCATAAGTCCATCGTCTACTCTCACATTTGGGGTCCCAGCCTCCCGCTGAAAGTCTCTTTCTTCATGCCGCGATTACTGCGAAGAAGGTTGCCGTTGGATGAGATATTATGCATGATGGGGTTCCAACTGCCATCCAAGTGTTTCTGCTGTGCAGCAGCTGCAAAGGAGACGACTGAACATGTCTTTTTCATAGGGCGAATAGCGTTGGAACTGTGGGGCTTCTTCAATGCCATTTGTGGTGTCACTCCACAACCTCAAAATTTAAGAGCATGCCTTCTGAGTTGGTGGTTACTGGGGGCGTCGTCCGAAGAAGGGAGATTTGTATGGTCCAGGCTGCCCAGTTGGATATGCTGGAACATTTGGAAAGCGAGAAATAGTGCAGTTTTTTATGGAGCCAGGATTCGGAGTCAAGAGGTCTGTCAGGCGATTTTCAAGGATATCAAAGCAGCGTTCGAGATTTAGTTTAAGCGAGTGATCCATGCACGTGATTTCTCGGAGATGTGCGACAAAATTGCTCAAATTTCTTCCTCCAAGTATGACTTCACTATTGTGAGATGGAAGTCGAGCGCGACGGGGCAATTGACACTCAACACTGATGGGTGCTCCAAAGGTAATTCTGGTATGAGTGGTGGAGGTGGAGTGATCAGGGATTCCAATGGCCAACTAGTTTTTGCGTTCTCAGCTTTTCTTGGTGAGCAAACCAGTTTACGGGCAGAGGCTCTAGCGCTTCTAATTGGACTCCGGCTGTATGTTGGACGTGGAGTGGTCACACCGTTTGTGCAATCAGACTCTGCAATTTTAGTGGGTGTGTTACAACGACGGCTTCAGTGCCCATGGCATGTTCGGGTGGAGGTGGAGCAGATCAGGCAATTGGTTACGGAAGTGGATAGGTTTTCGCATTGTGTTCGGGAGACAAACCAAGTAGCAGATGCATTGGCGAATGTGCCCAGGACCTGCTTCGGATTTATGATAACCCAAGGGCAGCTCCGGTACTGGTTAGGGGGGCACTTCGGCTAGATCAGGTAGGAGTCCCATCTGTTAGAAGGGCAAGGGGGGTTGGGAGAGGAGAACCGTTTCCTAGTGCTTAGAACATTGTGCTCATAAGTCCTGTGTTTGGTTTTCTCATATAAATAAAATCTAAAGTTTTTTTTTTAAAAAAAAAATGTTAGTTTGTTGTTTTTTGTTTTGTAAGAATTCAAAATGGAAGCAAAGTTGACCATTTGAGACAAAAAAGATGAAGTTCGATCAAAGAACTCAACCCCTGTGACGCCCCCACTTCTCCCTAGGGCGAACCCAAGGGTATCGGCGGGACGCCTGCCTAGCTCTCGTCAGGACTCACTACAAGACGAATTCAAACTTATGGATAACAATCAACAATAAGAGTCGAAACTACAAAGAAAAGATCGCTTCCTTAATAAGTATTCAATTCTTACAGTACAGGATACCAAGTACATCACTTTTCCCAAAATATACAACTTTCAAATGTCATCTAATCAATTCCATTCAAAACCCTAATCAAAAGTGCATCAAGTCGGCTTCTCCATAACTCTTTCCATTTCGGCTTCTGTTAAGGAAAACAAATCTAATGGGGTGAGCGAATGCTCAGTGAGGCCAAGAAACACATATGCAAACACATAGTCCAGGTAACAATAACATTTATACAGTAAGAAAAACTGTAAAGTTCGAGTAATTAACATTTCAAGTAGGAAAAGTAAGTAGAAACAATTCAACGATACTGTAGCTCTCAGGAGCTAAATTCCACGTAGCCGAGTCAAGATCTTGATCAAATTCCATGTTGACACTCCGTCAACTACATAAGTATCAAATCCGTAGAAACACCACTTTCCTCAAATCCCGTCACCGTTACAGCCCTTTACCGGGCCCGCTTGTCAAGGTTTTGATATTACTCGAGTATATCGTGGCAATACTACGCAAGTATGCCAAACAAGATCTCTCCAATAGATCAAGTTTTGTGTTTGCTCATGGTTTACTAAACTTCTCGACCAAACCCATGCTGGCTTGATTCGCAAAGTTAGCCAATGAGTTTGGGCGTCCCCCACGAGTAGGATTGGTCGACGAGACATTGCTCCAATCGACACCAAGTCACATACAAGTATAGTTTCGAGTATGAGCAAGTCAAGTAAATCGAGTAACACGTCAAGTAAAGAGAGCGAGTGCGATAAAGTACACACCCATCTCGACAAGTTAAATTCACGTATTCAACTAGATGCATGTCAAGTATTAGGCAACAAGTCATGCACTTGACACTCACCAAAATCAAGAGTGTAAAGCAAGAGCAAGGCAAGATCAAACGAGCTTCTCGGGATCCACTTGATTACCTGAGACATGTACAATTACAAAATCACCTAGGTATTCAGCCAAGGTCTAGTAATATTCCCGCTACCCTCACACAAGAGATAACACGTTCAAATCGAATGCAAATATCACTTACTACTTAATCCACGAGGGTAGCATTTGAAAATATCTAAGAATGCATCATTTCAAGTCAGGTCAAGTTAAAGAAGCTTTTCTAGTTAAAACATTGGAATAATGTTCAAAGAGGACTCAAAGGTCGTTTTTGACTCATGTCACGGTAAGTAAATCTCAATTCCAAAAGAAAGTACCAACTTTACTTTTGGCACGAAAATCAAGAAAAAGGGCAAATGGTTTTCATTTCCGAAAACTTTAAATTTCAAATCCAAACTTTAGGATGCAAAGAGTATTAACATTCTTCTAAACTAATGGAGTCAAACATATCCAAAACTCCACTCATTTCACAGAAAAATATCAAAACTAAGGTTCCAAGATTCAAGTGTAAAACTAGTGCAATTCACCAAGAACTACTTTAGCCAAAATGCTTCCTTTTTGGAGTTTAAAATTACGGGAATCGAGGCAAAGCTAGGGTTTAAAGTTCTAACGGAACCGTATTCCACCAAGAAATTACACCTAAAACAGTCCAACAACTGCAAAAGAGGATGGAAAGTTCTTAAAAGTTCATTTCTTATAAAATCGGAAAATTTCAGCTTTGCGCGGCAATCTTTGAAAAATCAGATCTTGGGTTCAGCATGTCCAAAAATGGTAAACTCTATATTTTTGGAAACTAGATTCGAAGTACTAAAACTTCCATGAAGACACTTTTCCAAGATTCCGAACAGAAAGCATTCATTTTTCAGCTCAAATTTGCTGATTCAAGAAAGCAAGACAGAACCAGTCTTGGTTTTTCGGCGATGTTTGGAAATTCAGAAAAATTCACAGAAAGTGAATCAGCCCTTGAAATTTGTAAAAAAATAAGAATTCCAACTAAGGTTTCAAACACAACAAACGGAACTAAATTCGGAGTTTTGAGCAACAAGATATCACAGCCTAAAGTCGGTTAATTTTCACTACTGGAACAGTGAATTTCCAGATTTGAAAAGCCATTTTTGGAACATCATTTGGATATCAAAATGGTCTTGAAATTACACCAAATTTTGTATACTTGAACTTCCATATGAGTACTTCTTCTCTATCAAAGTTTACGTCAAAAATCCCACGGAAAGGCAGTTAACAAAATGACCAAATTTCGTGAAATTTTCAAAGCTAATCTGCCAACCGTGGTTCTCTATCTTTTTCAAACGTTTTGTCCAATGAAATCAACCCCAATCTACTTCATTTTTGAAACCAAGGTTCCATAAACATTTGATGAGCAATGGATGGGTGATTGACGCCAAAATTTTTGAAATATAACCTTCCAAAACAGATTTGACCATTCGGCCAACAAGAAAGGAAAGATTTCCAGTTTTCCAGCTTTGTTGCACCTTCGAAATCAGAGCACAACTCACTCAATACAAGTTCAAATTAAGAATGGTTTATGGCATTGTAAACTAGGTTCAAAATGCCACAATTTATTAGAAAGGGTCGTTTCCAAAATCCGTTCACAAGTGAGAGAAAAGCAAGCCAAAAGATGCAGCTTCTCCATTCCTCTCGGACAGAGAGTCACAATAGGACAGTCAATTTTGTTGAATCACTACGGTTCACTCAGTCCGAACTAGCAGGTGATTTTTACACCATTAGAAAGCTATGAATGTCTAATTTCAAATGCCACAAACGGCACTCGATTTCAACTTTTGCACAAAAAGATATGTTCAGGCAAAGAAGTACTGTTCGGCTGTCCTGAACACCATTTCCAGTTTTCTTCCTTTTTCGAAAACCCTAGTTTCGAGCAACCAAATCAAATGATTTTTGGAAGACACTTTGTACACACAATATAAAACATATATCCATCAATTTCACAGCCAAAAAGCATCAAAAATTTCGAATTAAAACAGAGCAACATGACCAGAAATTTTCGGCCAGCTCAAATCCCACCAATTCCTTCGGTTTCTCTTCATTTTCTAGCCATAATCCTCTCATATAACACATAAACACAACAATCAAGCATTTTGATCCTCAAGTCAGCTACCTATAATCCATCTCAAGGCCGCTAACCTAAAGATTAAAGCGAGAAATGAAATTCCTCAAGTCCTCTAGCTTATTTCTTGCTTAGAGTTTCAAACCCATGCAAAACCAACCATGATTTCTTGAAGGAAATGGAAAGATTGGTAGAGTTCAAGGGTTACCTCTAACCCTAGATGAGAAATCAGATTTTCCACTACAAATCCTCCAAAAAGTTTCACAAGGTGATGTCTTTCTCCAAGCTAGAGTGATTCTCCAAGAACTAGAAGATTGGATGAAGTTTTGCTAGCAAGATGGAAGCTTGAAATGAAGAGTTTTCTTCTTCCTTTTCCTTTGCTGGTTTCGGCTGACCAAAGAGAGAAAGAGAGGGTGTTTGGTAGGTATGAATCTTGTCTTGGAAGCTTTAAGAAATTGTGGCCAAGAAGCTTTGCAAAAGTCAACTTCAAATAGTGTCGAGCGCGGGTTTTGTACCACCATTTTCTCTCTTGTTTGTTGCACTCATACACTAATACTCAAATGTAATTCCTTTAATACTGTAATTACTCACTCTTACTAGTCTAGAATTAATTTCTCAAATCTCCAATTAGTCGAGCGGTACGACTTTCGAGAAACTATTGACGCGCATGCGATAAAGCGAAAATTTGAATTCATTCACCTCTAATTCCTCAATTAACTTTTCTTAGTCTACTATTGATCATTCTTAATTCTCCAAGATTATGGCACTCTCGAATCGAATCTTACCTCGAAAAATGTGTATTCGCTATTTCTTACTAGACGAGCCACAGAAAAATTAAATTTGCTAACGGGACGTTTTAAAAATATAAATGAGACCTTGTTCCATGTAATTAGATTTAAATGGTTGAAATAAATTATTCGGAGAAAATGGGTGAATAAATAATTAAATAAGCCAGAAAAATAGAATTAAAAGTAAGAAAAATTCGGGTCCTCACAACCCCTCCATTTGAGTAAAAGTTATTTTTGATTCATTAGGAAGGGGTAATATGCATGTTTTGATTATTTTACATGTTCGTGCATTGATAATTTTGACAAACAAATGATCTAGAATGCATTTTGAGTAACTGGGGTAACATGTGTATTTTTTGAAAAAGTTGAATTTCTGCAGAAAAACTACAAAAATTGAAAACACGCCTTGAATACGCCACCCTGAAGTCGCGTTTTCAAGGATCGCGTATTCAATTCTGCAAGATTAACACAAAATACGCAGGTATCAGAAAACGTGACTTTTGGTCGCGTATTCAATTCCCCCGTATTGCTTTCTGCAACATTTCAACAGAAAACACGAGTCTGCAAAACGCGACTTCAAGTCGGGTATTCAATTCTCACGTATTGTTTTCTGCAAGTTTCATACAGAAAACGCGACCCCAAGCAAAATGCGACTTCAGGTTGCATTTTTCTGAAATCGCGTATTGCTTCTTTTAAGTTTTAAAAACCAGAAAACGCGAGTCATTTTCCATTTCTTCTTCCTCTCTTCCTCTCGCGTACACATACACACACTCAAATCACAAATGCTCTCTTTTACTCCATTTCCTTGCTAAAAATCACCAACCCAACACTTTTTAACCGTCCTAGAGCAACTTTAATTGATTGAAATTCAAGAAAAATATCCAAAAATTTGGTTTTAGTAATATAAAAGGTTAGGCTTCTTAATTCTTCAATTTTGTAATTGGAAGTCAATTGGGGTGTTTTTGATAGGGCTTTTTGCATAATCTTTATCACCAAACGTTGGTCTACGTGATTAAGGTAAGAATCTTTATCAAATTTTTGAATTTTAGAAGCTGACATTTTTCAAATTTTTGAATTTTCTGACATCTTCTAATTTTAAATTTTTGATGACTTTTATAGATGTTTATGGCCTCTAATATGTTTATGGAGATTATTTAAGTATGATTACATGTTCTAATATAGCAATTGGATGTCCATATGGTTGTTAAATTTTAAAATTACTATATTGGGATAAAATTGAAAAATTAGCCTAGGATGATATTGGGACATTGTCATTAATATTTTTGGATAAGAAATGATTGGTTGGTGATATTTTTGCATGTACATTGTTGATTACGAGTAGTTTTGATGGATTTTGTGATTTTTTGGGATAATTTTGGTTTAATCATGTTTATGCCTAAATATTATCTATTGTTGTCAATTAGTAATTGTTATAAGCATGATTGTTACTAAAAGTCACTAAATTCATTTTATTTGTTGCCGATGACAATAATTTCGTAATTTTGGCAATTTTTGATAATTTTTTGAAATTTTTCATGTCATATTTTATATATCATAATATTGTATATTTTGAAATTTTGCATTGAATATTTATGACATTAAAATGTGTATGTATGATTAATTGAGCCAATTTTGATCCCTATATTTGAAACATAATTCTATAAAATGCCTATGGGTATTATAATTGGAAAGATTCTTATTTAGGCATTTTGTAAGAATTATTTTTTTGTATAATGTGTGATGTGTACACGATGTTGGTATATGAAGTTAATTGTATTTTTCTTTATTAGATACCATAGTGAGAGGAAAACTATCAGTGGTTCGTGAATCCTCTTCTTCTAGCAGTGAAGAAAGTGAGGAAATGGAGGTGAGTGAGAAGGTTGAAGAAAGCGAAGAAGAAGAACGATCACCTTCACCTCAACCTGCACCACGGCGTCAATAGGAGAGCACGTCACGACAAGCTTAGCCAGAGGTCTATGATAGTGCCAAGTTTTCAACTCGGAATAATCAAGAATGGCATGAAACTCATGCTAATTTGGAGTTTCTTTTTGAGAAACATTTGAGCTCGGAGATTGAGTCAATGTACCGCATCTCTGAGGCGTTCAACCAAATTGGTTGGGCACCTATTATTAACTTGCCAACTCACTACTACCCTTAGTTAATGCGTGAGTTCTACGCCAACATTGCTAATAAGATGAGTCATAGTGGAGAGTTGGTGGAATCGTAAGTGCGCGAGACTCGGATTTGCTTAAATCGTGCTCTTCTTGCCGAAATATTGGGTTGCGGCAACGCTGGTCCAGTAATCTATTTGAAGAAAGGATTTGTTACCAACAAGAAGTGGGATCCATCACATGCCATGTCTAGGTTTGATCTTGTATACCAACATTTCCGATCTTTAAGGAAGGAGACAATGGTGACAAGCATCTTAGACACTCGCCATTGCCTCATTATATATATGATGGCACACAATGTGATTCTGAAAAAGACTAGTCATAACGAGGACCGAAAAAGTGACATTTACTTCCTAGACTACATGTTTCACAACCAAAACTCCTCGTATGCTCGTATTCCCCTTCCGAACATCATCATCAATTATATACGGTCGACAGTGAGAAGACGCACAACGTCATTTAAGTTAGCATTTCCTCACCTATTATCTTTGGTGCTCAAGAGGCAGGAAGTCAATTTGGCTGGAGCCACACGAGAGTATGTTCGCCCTAGCACAGAGTTATCCGTTACTTCACTTCGAAGCATGGGCATTGATGTGGCCCTTATTCCTTAGCCGATTCAAGAGTGACGAACGAAGGCACGCCATGTTCAAGATAAGGCTGGCTCCTCTACTGCTGCTCCACCTTCTCCATTGCATCCACCTCAATCCAATTGGCAGAGGCTTTTTAGTCGCTTGGACACTATTGAATATCAGTTGGCAAGAATAGACACTCACATGCAGCTCATTGAAAACCATTTGGGCATACATCTATCTCCCACTATTGATGAAGAGGAAGATGATTGAAGTCAAGCCGGATTCCTCATGCTCTTTGTTTTTGTTTCCATTTTACTTATCTTTCGTAGTTTTCTTTTATCTTTTCTTTGTAGAATGTTTAACTTGCACTTATCGTTTTGCACTTAAGAACATGTGACAGTTTTTAGTAGATAGTGATTGTCGATTGCTCGATGGCTCATGACTCAAGGTTGAACTGGACTGTAGCCATCGAAATGGGGAGTAACTTGTTCGTAATTTGTTTATTTTCTTTCCCTACACATTGAGGAAAATGTGTATGTTAAGTGTGAGGGAGGAAATGGTGTGATATATTGTTACTCTTTGTGCTTTTATTACTTGGATTATTGGGACTTGTTATTGGAAATGATTCCCTATGTTTGAAATGTTGTTTAGGTCTACTGGCAGGGAGTTTTCATCCTTTTTTAAGGGAAACTCTGTCAAAATATTTTCAAAATTTTGTCCAAATTTCCATTTTTAGCCCCAAATTTTTTCATATCTACTTCACTTAAATCCATAAGTGGATGAAATTTAAAGTCTCTTTTTATTTCAATTTCTCTATAAGAGTGAAATGAAGTAAGTAATTTTGTGACAGCCCCACCTTCCCCTAAGGCGAACCAAAGGGTTAGCGGACTGCCTGCCCAGCTCTCGCCAGGACTAACGGTGCAGTTAGAGCGATCTACTGCGTTCCGGAACTTACAAACGCGCGTAAACAAGTCAAAATGGCAAAATAACCCAAAATAAAAAAAATGAAATCCGGAGTCGGCCATGAACAGTAACCGACCCGTCAGAACCCAACCAAATACCAAGCAAACGTTCACATCTTGAACTTTAGTATTTACAATCCACAGTTGCATACAAAAGTATTCAAAAGTGGATACATGTATGGTTTGCCAAATCAAAAGAGAAACAGACCCAAAAGTACATTTAGGGTTTCAATAAATGAGCTATACAAAAGATATGTCCAACTAGCTCATTTCGGCAACCAATTATCAATTGCAGTCCAAAAGTAGTTATTTTCCTGTAAGGAAAACAAAAGGAACGGGGTGAGCTAGTTGCCCAGTGAGATAATACTACTCAAGCAACCAAGTTCATATAGGCATCAAGCTTTTCATTCCAAGTCATCAAAGGTAAATAAAACACACATCAATAATGATGATAAAAGGATACGGACGGCTCTCAAGAGCCCTTTTCCTCGTTTGCATTCTTGATCAGATCATCTTCTCATTGACTCTCCGTCAATGTTTAAAAGTACCCAACCGTAGACTTCACTTCACTCCCACTCCTTCCACCTAACATCCCCCTACCGGGCCCGAACTCCAAACACTTGCACTGTGGTATTACTCGAGTATACCGGAATCGAGAGTCTCTCATACTACAAGATTCCATATAACATTTCCCCAAGGATCATTAATTGGCACGACCAAGCCCTCGCCGGCTCGATTCAATCAACTACCAATGGGGTTCAGCTCAATGATAACAATTGTAGTCGTTGGATACTCGACCAATCAACACCAAGTCAAGTACTTTCATTTCATGTAACATTTCATGTAACATTCCAATAACATGATAAACAATAAGTGAGAGTGATAAAGTACGCTCTCATTTCATGTAACATTTCATGTAACATTCCAATAACATGATAAACAATAAGTGAGAGTGATAAAGTACGCTCTCCCTTCAATCAATGAACATTCAACTCATCAAGTTCAAGTATCAAAGCTATATAGTAACACACAAGTGAGTAGTACACTCACCAAGCTTGCAAATGGTGTTTCATGCACTTCCGTCAAAAGAACGTCGTGAACCACCGTCACGCCCTAAAACATGCAAACAAGTACAATGAGACTTGATAACGAGTCATAAACCAATGCCAAACACTACCCCAATAGGGTTCCATAAGCATATACAAGCATTAGGGGAAACCAGAAAATCCGGAAATGAAACTAGCTTTAACCCTGAAAAAAAAATAGTTTTTTGACCTCATTTTGCGGTAATGGCAACAAAGGCACTAAGATTATCGGATGAAGGTCCAAGACCCACCGTTTCGAAGATAAGAGATAGGACTACAATATTACAGAAGGTCACTCAACCCAGTTTCGAGTGTAACCAGGTCAAATATGCAAGATACTACACCAGAATCCCAAAAACAGATTCACAGAACGCATTCTAGCGGAAACATCATAAATCAGGCTATCCAAGTCCAAATCCAGAAATTCCAATACCAGCTGAAACCTAAGAAATAGGGCTACATTTCATCAGAAAACCTCAACAACCAATTCGGAAGCATTCCTAGCCAAAATAATCAATTACAGAAGCAATTCTCCAATTCGGGTAAAACCAGGACAGCAAGGGTAATTTCGACTTTTCTCAAGCTACGTTACTCCGATTGACCTGAAATTTTGTAGGCACTTCTAAAATATCATTCCCTACAACTTTCATGTTTTAATCCAAGGCCAATTCAGCCTATAACTAGGAGCTACAAAATCGGGCAAAATGTACCTTAATCAAACCCTAATTTTCCAGAATTGCTTACAAAACAGAAATTGGTTGCAATTAACCACTTTTTCCACCGCATAGAGTCCTTAAACATCATTTCCAATCATCATATATAGCCACACAATCATGTTCATATTAAAACAGAAAAATTCCTAAAAATTATAAAACTTCATCAATTCAACCACAAATCAAGAAATAACCCATAAAATTGCATCTCATACTACCACTAAGCATGATTTAAGCTTCAATAAAGGGAGGAGAGTGGTTCTTCACAACTCACCTTAGAAACAAGAGAGAGAGAGCAATTAGTCCTCTTAGCTTGCCAAATAACTCCATACAACACCTCACTATCACTTCCTTAATGTTTTCTATGGAGTAAAAACAAGAATCAATGGTTGGTTTTGATGATTTGGAGCAAAGCTTGGAGAGTTTTCTTCCTTTTGCATAGAGAGAGAGAGAGAGAGAGAGAGAGAGAGAGAGAGGGAGAGCCGGCCACAATAATGAAGATTTTTGATGATTTTTGGCAATTTTTGGTTTATTTAAATCAAAGGGTAAAACATGGAATAGTATTCAAAAAGGTCAAGCCAATATCTAAGTGACACTTGTCACTTATTTAATGTATACATATCCTTTTGTTCCCTCTCACACCAATCCAAATTGCAACCTCTACTTATCTCTTAACACCCGGTAAATTAATTTCAGTATCTAAAACTTAACCTAGTTGGCCGAATTTTTTCGAACTTTTCGCACTAGTGGATCCCACATCCGGTATACGCTCTTAATTTCTCAAAACCTATTCGATACTAGAAAAATCATCTAAAAACTATATCTGCTCCTTAAAAATATCTAGAAATTTTCCTACTCAAGAAAATGCAGAAAACAAGCCATGAAAGATAATAAAACCTAGAAAATGGGAGAATTACGGGTTCTCACACTCTCTCCCCCTTAAAAGAATTTCGTCCTCGAAATTTCTCACCTTGGTTCACAAACAGTTCAGGGTATTCCTTTTTCACCTCCCAGGTAGCCTCTTCCATTCCATGATTTCTCCACTTCTTCTTCTTTTTTTTTTCTTTTTTTTCTTTTTTTTTTCGCGTGAACAATATTTTCTCTTCTACCCAAATGCTGCGATCCTTACAAACCATACCAATGCTCAAACGATGTTTCCCCATAGGAATACTACTTTCAGGTCGTAGGGTAGACGAGCATGTTTGGTATCTATTCCGTCTATCAAAATTGGGGTTGACAAATGAATGAGTAACACCGGGATCTACTCAGATTTCCGCAAATCGGTGGAATACCAAAATCATACCTTCCTCAATTTCAGGAGAATCGGGGACCTGTTGTGGTTCCAATGAATATACTCGAGCCGCTACCTTAGATTTGGTCCCTTCCACCTTGGCCGGTTCGGAATTAGTCTTCGTCGCTTGCTGATTCCCCTTTCCATCTCGTGATAGGACTGGACAAGTAGCGAGCTGATGGTTTGCACTTCCACAGCGCAAACATTTTCCTTCCTTCTTCCAGCAATTGTCCTCCGAGTGGTTTGGCTTTCCGCAATACCCGCAAGGTCCGCGTACTGCAGAAGCCGAGCCTCCTTTCTGGCCTCTCCCCACTTGGCCGCCTCGTGACGGGCTCTCTTGTGACACTCCCGGCATCCTTTCTCCTCCAGTTCCTCGCCCAAACTTGGAAGGGGTACTCTCATCCCCCTGTCCAGAGCTGCTTCCAGGAAAATCCCGTTTCTTCGCCTGGAAGTTCCGTACTTGCACCCTGGCGCTCTCTACCCGTTGGGCCTTCTCAACGGCCTCGCTAAAAGCGTTAATCTGGGCCACCGCGAGATCCTTCTGAATTTCTACGTTCAGGCCCTGGACAAATCGTCGTATTCTTCGTTGCTCGGTCATGATCAGATCAGGCGCAAATTCGGACAGACGGGTGAACTGGCTCTCGTATTCCGCCACCGATTGAGCCCCTTGACGGAGTCGGATGAACTCGTCTTCCTCCCTCTCCTGAACTTGAGGAGGGAAAAATTTCGCATTAAACTCTTTCATAAAATTTACCCAAGTCCTAGGCGTTTGTTCCAGCTCCCATTTTTGCCGAATGACATTCCACCAGGAACGGGCCGCCCCTTCCAGCTGGAAAACGGCAAAAGTCACCTGCCGTTCTTCGGTATAGTGCAGGGCAGCGAAAATATCGACCATCTTTTCGAGCCACCTCTCGGCGACATTCGGATCGGGTTCCCCAATGAACTTGGGTGGAGCAAACTTTTGAAATCGTTCGAGAGCTCTATCTTCGCTCTCGACGTGATTGCCAGGGTTTCCAGGATTAGGGTTTGGGTTTTGGCCTTGTTGCTGCACCACTTGTACCAGCAGGTTGGTCATTTGCTGCATAGCGGCAGCTATCTGCACGTTGGGGTCAACTCTCGGTTCAGGGTTAGGTCCAGAGGAGGTTTCCCCAGTGCCCATTTCAGGCGTAGGTTACCTATTCCCGCGCCCACGCCCCCGTCCACTACGTGTGCCTTCCATAAAATCTAAGTCGATCTAGGTCACAAAATAAATATACTGTTAAAGGGCACCTAACCCTCCTTTTCGTAGCACTAAACAGGAACAAGTAAACAAGAACAATTAACTAAACAACTCCCTCGTAGAGCATTTAAACACATACCACATATACAGAGAACACAGAACAGGATCAACAAGTACACAGAACAGTCAGTCAGGTACATACAAGGTCATCCATAGAATCGCAATTTCTAGTTCGCCCAATCCTTTCTAACCTAGGCTCTCATCTCTTTCGTATCCGGGCGCAAGAATCCCATCTAAGATAATTCACAACTCAAGCCGGCCGGTCCCAAGCGTAAATCATCCATATTAAAGATTCCTACCCGACATATAGATCTAACTTCCTCAAGTTTCATGATAAAGATTTTTACACTTATAACATGCTCGGTTCATAACTTATGCTTAAACGAGCACTTAACCCTTTTAGACACCTTCACCAAAAGCAGGACCATAACACCACTTGGCCCCAAACTCACTCCGCGCAGAGACCACGCGAAGTGGCTCTGATACCACCTGTGACAGCCCCACCTTCCCCTAAGGCGAACCAAAGGGTTAGCGGACTGCCTGCCCAGCTCTCGCCAGGACTAACGGTGCGGTTAGAGCGATCTACTGCGTTCCGGAACTTACAAACGCGCGTAAACAAGTCAAAATGGCAAAATAACCCAAAATAAAAAAAAATTAAATCCGGAGTCGGCCATGAACAGTAACCGACCCGTCAGAACCCAACCAAATACCAAGCAAACGTTCACATCTTGAACTTTAGTATTTACAATCCACAGTTGCATACAAAAGTATTCAAAAGTGGATACATGTATGGTTTGCCAAATCAAAAGAGAAACAGACCCAAAAGTACATTTAGGGTTTCAATAAATGAGCTATACAAAAGATATGTCCAACTAGCTCATTTCGGCAACCAATTATCAATTGCAGTCCAAATGTAGTTATTTTCCTGTAAGGAAAACAAAAGGAACGGGGTGAGCTAGTTGCCCAGTGAGATAATACTACTCAAGCAACCAAGTTCATATAGGCATCAAGCTTTTCATTCCAAGTCATCAAAGGTAAATAAAACACACATCAATAATGATGATAAAAGGATACGGACGGCTCTCAAGAGCCCTTTTCCTCGTTTGCATTCTTGATCAGATCATCTTCTCATTGACTCTCCGTCAATGTTTAAAAGTAACCAACCGTAGACTTCACTTCACTCCCACTCCTTCCACCTAACATCCCCCTACCGGGCCCGAACTCCAAACACTTGCACTGTGGTATTACTCGAGTATACCGGAATCGAGAGTCTCTCATACTACAAGATTCCATATAACATTTCCCCAAGGATCATTAATTGGCACGACCAAGCCCTCGCCGGCTCGATTCAATCAACTACCAATGGGGTTGAGCTCAATGATAACAATTGTAGTCGTTGGATACTCGACCAATCGACACCAAGTCAAGTACTTTCATTTCATGTAACATTTCATGTAACATTCCAATAACATGATAAACAATAAGTGAGAGTGATAAAGTACGCTCTCATTTCATGTAACATTTCATGTAACATTCCAATAACATGATAAACAATAAGTGAGAGTGATAAAGTACGCTCTCCCTTCAATCAATGAACATTCAACTCATCAAGTTCAAGTATCAAAGCTATATAGTAACACACAAGTGAGTAGTACACTCACCAAGCTTGCAAATGGTGTTTCATGCACTTCCGTCAAAAGAACGTCGTGAACCACCGTCACGCCCTAAAACATGCAAACAAGTACAATGAGACTTGATAACGAGTCATAAACCAATGCCAAACACTACCCCAATAGGGTTCCATAAGCATATACAAGCATTAGGGGAAACCAGAAAATCCGGAAATGAAACTAGCTTTAACCCTGAAAAAAAAATAGTTTTTTGACCTCATTTTGCGGTAATGGCAACAAAGGCACTAAGATTATCGGATGAAGGTCCAAGACCCACCGTTTCGAAGATAAGAGATAGGACTACAATATTACAGAAGGTCACTCAACCCAGTTTCGAGTGTAACCAGGTCAAATATGCAAGATACTACACCAGAATCCCAAAAACAGATTCACAGAACGCATTCTAGCGGAAACATCATAAATCAGGCTATCCAAGTCCAAATCCAGAAATTCCAATACCAGCTGAAACCTAAGAAATAGGGCTACATTTCATCAGAAAACCTCAACAACCAATTCGGAAGCATTCCTAGCCAAAATAATCAATTACAGAAGCAATTCTCCAATTCGGGTAAAACCAGGACAGCAAGGGTAATTTCGACTTTTCTCAAGCTACGTTACTCCGATTGACCTGAAATTTTGTAGGCACTTCTAAAATATCATTCCCTACAACTTTCATGTTTTAATCCAAGGCCAATTCAGCCTATAACTAGGAGCTACAAAATCGGGCAAAATGTACCTTAATCAAACCCTAATTTTCCAGAATTGCTTACAAAACAGAAATTGGTTGCAATTAACCACTTTTTCCACCGCATAGAGTCCTTAAACATCATTTCCAATCATCATATATAGCCACACAATCATGTTCATATTAAAACAGAAAAATTCCTAAAAATTATAAAACTTCATCAATTCAACCACAAATCAAGAAATAACCCATAAAATTGCATCTCATACTACCACTAAGCATGATTTAAGCTTCAATAAAGGGAGGAGAGTGGTTCTTCACAACTCACCTTAGAAACAAGAGAGAGAGAGCAATTAGTCCTCTTAGCTTGCCAAATAACTCCATACAACACCTCACTATCACTTCCTTAATGTTTTCTATGGAGTAAAAACAAGAATCAATGGTTGGTTTTGATGATTTGGAGCAAAGCTTGGAGAGTTTTCTTCCTTTTGCATAGAGAGAGAGAGAGAGAGAGAGAGAGAGAGAGAGAGGGAGAGCCGGCCACAATAATGAAGATTTTTGATGATTTTTGGCAATTTTTGGTTTATTTAAATCAAAGGGTAAAACATGGAATAGTATTCAAAAAGGTCAAGCCAATATCTAAGTGACACTTGTCACTTATTTAATGTATACATATCCTTTTGTTCCCTCTCACACCAATCCAAATTGCAACCTCTACTTATCTCTTAACACCCGGTAAATTAATTTCAGTATCTAAAACTTAACCTAGTTGGCCGAATTTTTTCGAACTTTTCGCACTAGTGGATCCCACATCCGGTATACGCTCTTAATTTCTCAAAACCTATTCGATACTAGAAAAATCATCTAAAAACTATATCTGCTCCTTAAAAATATCTAGAAATTTTCCTACTCAAGAAAATGCAGAAAACAAGCCATGAAAGATAATAAAACCTAGAAAATGGGAGAATTACGGGTTCTCACACTCTCTCCCCCTTAAAAGAATTTCGTCCTCGAAATTTCTCACCTTGGTTCACAAACAGTTCAGGGTATTCCTTTTTCACCTCCCAGGTAGCCTCTTCCATTCCATGATTTCTCCACTTCTTCTTCTTTTTTTTTTCTTTTTTTTCTTTTTTTTTTCGCGTGAACAATATTTTCTCTTCTACCCAAATGCTGCGATCCTTACAAACCATACCAATGCTCAAACGATGTTTCCCCATAGGAATACTACTTTCAGGTCGTAGGGTAGACGAGCATGTTTGGTATCTATTCCGTCTATCAAAATTGGGGTTGACAAATGAATGAGTAACACCGGGATCTACTCAGATTTCCGCAAATCGGTGGAATACCAAAATCATACCTTCCTCAATTTCAGGAGAATCGGGGACCTGTTGTGGTTCCAATGAATATACTCGAGCCGCTACCTTAGATTTGGTCCCTTCCACCTTGGCCGGTTCGGAATTAGTCTTCGTCGCTTGCTGATTCCCCTTTCCATCTCGTGATAGGACTGGACAAGTAGCGAGCTGATGGTTTGCACTTCCACAGCGCAAACATTTTCCTTCCTTCTTCCAGCAATTGTCCTCCGAGTGGTTTGGCTTTCCGCAATACCCGCAAGGTCCGCGTACTGCAGAAGCCGAGCCTCCTTTCTGGCCTCTCCCCACTTGGCCGCCTCGTGACGGGCTCTCTTGTGACACTCCCGGCATCCTTTCTCCTCCAGTTCCTCGCCCAAACTTGGAAGGGGTACTCTCATCCCCCTGTCCAGAGCTGCTTCCAGGAAAATCCCGTTTCTTCGCCTGGAAGTTCCGTACTTGCACCCTGGCGCTCTCTACCCGTTGGGCCTTCTCAACGGCCTCGCTAAAAGCGTTAATCTGGGCCACCGCGAGATCCTTCTGAAT
Source organism: Coffea eugenioides (assembly GCF_003713205.1). NCBI lineage: Eukaryota > Viridiplantae > Streptophyta > Magnoliopsida > Gentianales > Rubiaceae > Coffea > Coffea eugenioides. The sequence continues at coordinate 14,176,268 of NC_040044.1, forward strand.
TTCTACGTTCAGGCCCTGGACAAATCGTCGTATTCTTCGTTGCTCGGTCATGATCAGATCAGGCGCAAATTCGGACAGACGGGTGAACTGGCTCTCGTATTCCGCCACCGATTGAGCCCCTTGACGGAGTCGGATGAACTCGTCTTCCTCCCTCTCCTGAACTTGAGGAGGGAAAAATTTCGCATTAAACTCTTTCATAAAATTTACCCAAGTCCTAGGCGTTTGTTCCAGCTCCCATTTTTGCCGAATGACATTCCACCAGGAACGGGCCGCCCCTTCCAGCTGGAAAATGGCAAAAGTCACCTGCCGTTCTTCGGTATAGTGCAGGGCAGCGAAAATATCGACCATCTTTTCGAGCCACCTCTCGGCGACATTCGGATCGGGTTCCCCAATGAACTTGGGTGGAGCAAACTTTTGAAATCGTTCGAGAGCTCTATCTTCGCTCTCGACGTGATTGCCAGGGTTTCCAGGATTAGGGTTTGGGTTTTGGCCTTGTTGCTGCACCACTTGTACCAGCAGGTTGGTCATTTGCTGCATAGCGGCAGCTATCTGCACGTTGGGGTCAACTCTCGGTTCAGGGTTAGGTCCAGAGGAGGTTTCCCCAGTGCCCATTTCAGGCGTAGGTTACCTATTCCCGCGCCCACGCCCCCGTCCACTACGTGTGCCTTCCATAAAATCTAAGTCGATCTAGGTCACAAAATAAATATACTGTTAAAGGGCACCTAACCCTCCTTTTCGTAGCACTAAACAGGAACAAGTAAACAAGAACAATTAACTAAACAACTCCCTCGTAGAGCATTTAAACACATACCACATATACAGAGAACACAGAACAGGATCAACAAGTACACAGAACAGTCAGTCAGGTACATACAAGGTCATCCATAGAATCGCAATTTCTAGTTCGCCCAATCCTTTCTAACCTAGGCTCTCATCTCTTTCGTATCCGGGCGCAAGAATCCCATCTAAGATAATTCACAACTCAAGCCGGCCGGTCCCAAGCGTAAATCATCCATATTAAAGATTCCTACCCGACATATAGATCTAACTTCCTCAAGTTTCATGATAAAGATTTTTACACTTATAACATGCTCGGTTCATAACTTATGCTTAAACGAGCACTTAACCCTTTTAGACACCTTCACCAAAAGCAGGACCATAACACCACTTGGCCCCAAACTCACTCCGCGCAGAGACCACGCGAAGTGGCTCTGATACCACCTGTGACAGCCCCACCTTCCCCTAAGGCGAACCAAAGGGTTAGCGGACTGCCTGCCCAGCTCTCGCCAGGACTAACGGTGCGGTTAGAGCGATCTACTGCGTTCCGGAACTTACAAACGCGCGTAAACAAGTCAAAATGGCAAAATAACCCAAAATAAAAAAAAATTAAATCCGGAGTCGGCCATGAACAGTAACCGACCCGTCAGAACCCAACCAAATACCAAGCAAACGTTCACATCTTGAACTTTAGTATTTACAATCCACAGTTGCATACAAAAGTATTCAAAAGTGGATACATGTATGGTTTGCCAAATCAAAAGAGAAACAGACCCAAAAGTACATTTAGGGTTTCAATAAATGAGCTATACAAAAGATATGTCCAACTAGCTCATTTCGGCAACCAATTATCAATTGCAGTCCAAATGTAGTTATTTTCCTGTAAGGAAAACAAAAGGAACGGGGTGAGCTAGTTGCCCAGTGAGATAATACTACTCAAGCAACCAAGTTCATATAGGCATCAAGCTTTTCATTCCAAGTCATCAAAGGTAAATAAAACACACATCAATAATGATGATAAAAGGATACGGACGGCTCTCAAGAGCCCTTTTCCTCGTTTGCATTCTTGATCAGATCATCTTCTCATTGACTCTCCGTCAATGTTTAAAAGTAACCAACCGTAGACTTCACTTCACTCCCACTCCTTCCACCTAACATCCCCCTACCGGGCCCGAACTCCAAACACTTGCACTGTGGTATTACTCGAGTATACCGGAATCGAGAGTCTCTCATACTACAAGATTCCATATAACATTTCCCCAAGGATCATTAATTGGCACGACCAAGCCCTCGCCGGCTCAATTCAATCAACTACCAATGGGGTTGAGCTCAATGATAACAATTGTAGTCGTTGGATACTCGACCAATCGACACCAAGTCAAGTACTTTCATTTCATGTAACATTTCATGTAACATTCCAATAACATGATAAACAATAAGTGAGAGTGATAAAGTACGCTCTCATTTCATGTAACATTTCATGTAACATTCCAATAACATGATAAACAATAAGTGAGAGTGATAAAGTACGCTCTCCCTTCAATCAATGAACATTCAACTCATCAAGTTCAAGTATCAAAGCTATATAGTAACACACAAGTGAGTAGTACACTCACCAAGCTTGCAAATGGTGTTTCATGCACTTCCGTCAAAAGAACGTCGTGAACCACCGTCACGCCCTAAAACATGCAAACAAGTACAATGAGACTTGATAACGAGTCATAAACCAATGCCAAACACTACCCCAATAGGGTTCCATAAGCATATACAAGCATTAGGGGAAACCAGAAAATCCGGAAATGAAACTAGCTTTAACCCTGAAAAAAAAATAGTTTTTTGACCTCATTTTGCGGTAATGGCAACAAAGGCACTAAGATTATCGGATGAAGGTCCAAGACCCACCGTTTCGAAGATAAGAGATAGGACTACAATATTACAGAAGGTCACTCAACCCAGTTTCGAGTGTAACCAGGTCAAATATGCAAGATACTACACCAGAATCCCAAAAACAGATTCACAGAACGCATTCTAGCGGAAACATCATAAATCAGGCTATCCAAGTCCAAATCCAGAAATTCCAATACCAGCTGAAACCTAAGAAATAGGGCTACATTTCATCAGAAAACCTCAACAACCAATTCGGAAGCATTCCTAGCCAAAATAATCAATTACAGAAGCAATTCTCCAATTCGGGTAAAACCAGGACAGCAAGGGTAATTTCGACTTTTCTCAAGCTACGTTACTCCGATTGACCTGAAATTTTGTAGGCACTTCTAAAATATCATTCCCTACAACTTTCATGTTTTAATCCAAGGCCAATTCAGCCTATAACTAGGAGCTACAAAATCGGGCAAAATGTACCTTAATCAAACCCTAATTTTCCAGAATTGCTTACAAAACAGAAATTGGTTGCAATTAACCACTTTTTCCACCGCATAGAGTCCTTAAACATCATTTCCAATCATCATATATAGCCACACAATCATGTTCATATTAAAACAGAAAAATTCCTAAAAATTATAAAACTTCATCAATTCAACCACAAATCAAGAAATAACCCATAAAATTGCATCTCATACTACCACTAAGCATGATTTAAGCTTCAATAAAGGGAGGAGAGTGGTTCTTCACAACTCACCTTAGAAACAAGAGAGAGAGAGCAATTAGTCCTCTTAGCTTGCCAAATAACTCCATACAACACCTCACTATCACTTCCTTAATGTTTTCTATGGAGTAAAAACAAGAATCAATGGTTGGTTTTGATGATTTGGAGCAAAGCTTGGAGAGTTTTCTTCCTTTTGCATAGAGAGAGAGAGAGAGAGAGAGAGAGAGAGAGAGAGGGAGAGCCGGCCACAATAATGAAGATTTTTGATGATTTTTGGCAATTTTTGGTTTATTTAAATCAAAGGGTAAAACATGGAATAGTATTCAAAAAGGTCAAGCCAATATCTAAGTGACACTTGTCACTTATTTAATGTATACATATCCTTTTGTTCCCTCTCACACCAATCCAAATTGCAACCTCTACTTATCTCTTAACACCCGGTAAATTAATTTCAGTATCTAAAACTTAACCTAGTTGGCCGAATTTTTTCGAACTTTTCGCACTAGTGGATCCCACATCCGGTATACGCTCTTAATTTCTCAAAACCTATTCGATACTAGAAAAATCATCTAAAAACTATATCTGCTCCTTAAAAATATCTAGAAATTTTCCTACTCAAGAAAATGCAGAAAACAAGCCATGAAAGATAATAAAACCTAGAAAATGGGAGAATTACGGGTTCTCACACTCTCTCCCCCTTAAAAGAATTTCGTCCTCGAAATTTCTCACCTTGGTTCACAAACAGTTCAGGGTATTCCTTTTTCACCTCCCAGGTAGCCTCTTCCATTCCATGATTTCTCCACTTCTTCTTCTTTTTTTTTTCTTTTTTTTCTTTTTTTTTTCGCGTGAACAATATTTTCTCTTCTACCCAAATGCTGCGATCCTTACAAACCATACCAATGCTCAAACGATGTTTCCCCATAGGAATACTACTTTCAGGTCGTAGGGTAGACGAGCATGTTTGGTATCTATTCCGTCTATCAAAATTGGGGTTGACAAATGAATGAGTAACACCGGGATCTACTCAGATTTCCGCAAATCGGTGGAATACCAAAATCATACCTTCCTCAATTTCAGGAGAATCGGGGACCTGTTGTGGTTCCAATGAATATACTCGAGCCGCTACCTTAGATTTGGTCCCTTCCACCTTGGCCGGTTCGGAATTAGTCTTCGTCGCTTGCTGATTCCCCTTTCCATCTCGTGATAGGACTGGACAAGTAGCGAGCTGATGGTTTGCACTTCCACAGCGCAAACATTTTCCTTCCTTCTTCCAGCAATTGTCCTCCGAGTGGTTTGGCTTTCCGCAACACCCGCAAGGTCCGCGTACTGCAGAAGCCGAGCCTCCTTTCTGGCCTCTCCCCACTTGGCCGCCTCGTGACGGGCTCTCTTGTGACACTCCCGGCATCCTTTCTCCTCCAGTTCCTCGCCCAAACGTGGAAGGGGTACTCTCATCCCCCTGTCCAGAGCTGCTTCCAGGAAAATCCCGTTTCTTCGCCTGGAAGTTCCGTACTTGCACCCTGGCGCTCTCTACCCGTTGGGCCTTCTCAACGGCCTCGCTAAAAGCGTTAATCTGGGCCACCGCGAGATCCTTCTGAATTTCTACGTTCAGGCCCTGGACAAATCGTCGTATTCTTCGTTGCTCGGTCATGATCAGATCAGGCGCAAATTTGGACAGACGGGTGAACTGGCTCTCGTATTCCGCCACCGATTGAGCCCCTTGGCGGAGTCGGATGAACTCGTCTTCCTCCCTCTCCTGAACTAGAGGAGGGAAAAATTTCGCATTAAACTCTTTCATAAAATTTACCCAAGTCCTAGGCGTTTGTTCCAGCTCCCATTTTTGCCGAATGACATTCCACCAGGAACGGGCCGCCCCTTCCAGCTGGAAAATGGCAAAAGTCACCTGCCGTTCTTCGGTATAATGCAGGGCAGCGAAAATATCGACCATCTTTTCGAGCCACCTCTCGGCGACATTCGGATCGGGTTCCCCAATGAACTTGGGTGGAGCAAACTTTTGAAATCGTTCGAGAGCTCTATCTTCGCTCTCGACGTGATTGCCAGGGTTTCCAGGATTAGGGTTTGGGTTTTGGCCTTGTTGCTGCACCACTTGTGCCAGCAGGTTGGTCATTTGCTGCATAGCGGCAGCTATCTGCACGTTGGGGTCAACTCTCGGTTCAGGGTTAGGTCCAGAGGAGGTTTCCCCAGTGCCCATTTCAGGCGTAGGTTACCTATTCCCGCGCCCACGCCCCCGTCCACTACGTGTGCCTTCCATAAAATCTAAGTCGATCTAGGTCACAAAATAAATGTACTGTTAAAGAGCACCTAACCCTCCTTTTCGTAGCACTAAACAGGAACAAGTAAACAAGAACAATTAACTAAACAACTCCCTTGTAGAGCATTTAAACACATACCACATATACAGAGAACACAGAACAGGATCAACAAGTACACAGAACAGTCAGTCAGGTACATACAAGGTCATCCATAGAATCGCAATTTCTAGTTCGCCCAATCCTTTCTAACCTAGGCTCTCATCTCTTTCGTATCCGGGCGCAAGAATCCCATCTAAGATAATTCACAACTCAAGCCGGCCGGTCCCAAGCGTAAATCATCCATATTAAAGATTCCTACCCGACATATAGATCTAACTTCCTCAAGTTTCATGATAAAGATTTTTACACTTATAACATGCTCGGTTCATAACTTATGCTTAAACGAGCACTTAACCCTTTTAGACACCTTCACCAAAAGCAGGACCATAACACCACTTGGCCCCAAACTCACTCCGCGCAGAGACCACGCGAAGTGGCTCTGATACCACCTGTGACAGCCCCACCTTCCCCTAAGGCGAACCAAAGGGTTAGCGGACTGCCTGCCCAGCTCTCGCCAGGACTAACGGTGCGGTTAGAGCGATCTACTGCGTTCCGGAACTTACAAACGCGCGTAAACAAGTCAAAATGGCAAAATAACCCAAAATAAAAAAAAATTAAATCCGGAGTCGGCCATGAACAGTAACCGACCCGTCAGAACCCAACCAAATACCAAGCAAACGTTCACATCTTGAACTTTAGTATTTACAATCCACAGTTGCATACAAAAGTATTCAAAAGTGGATACATGTATGGTTTGCCAAATCAAAAGAGAAACAGACCCAAAAGTACATTTAGGGTTTCAATAAATGAGCTATACAAAAGATATGTCCAACTAGCTCATTTCGGCAACCAATTATCAATTGCAGTCCAAAAGTAGTTATTTTCCTGTAAGGAAAACAAAAGGAACGGGGTGAGCTAGTTGCCCAGTGAGATAATACTACTCAAGCAACCAAGTTCATATAGGCATCAAGCTTTTCATTCCAAGTCATCAAAGGTAAATAAAACACACATCAATAATGATGATAAAAGGATACGGACGGCTCTCAAGAGCCCTTTTCCTCGTTTGCATTCTTGATCAGATCATCTTCTCATTGACTCTCCGTCAATGTTTAAAAGTAACCAACCGTAGACTTCACTTCACTCCCACTCCTTCCACCTAACATCCCCCTACCGGGCCCGAACTCCAAACACTTGCACTGTGGTATTACTCGAGTATACCGGAATCGAGAGTCTCTCATACTACAAGATTCCATATAACATTTCCCCAAGGATCATTAATTGGCACGACCAAGCCCTCGCCGGCTCGATTCAATCAACTACCAATGGGGTTGAGCTCAATGATAACAATTGTAGTCGTTGGATACTCGACCAATCGACACCAAGTCAAGTACTTTCATTTCATGTAACATTTCATGTAACATTCCAATAACATGATAAACAATAAGTGAGAGTGATAAAGTACGCTCTCATTTCATGTAACATTTCATGTAACATTCCAATAACATGATAAACAATAAGTGAGAGTGATAAAGTACGCTCTCCCTTCAATCAATGAACATTCAACTCATCAAGTTCAAGTATCAAAGCTATATAGTAACACACAAGTGAGTAGTACACTCACCAAACTTGCAAATGGTGTTTCATGCACTTCCGTCAAAAGAACGTCGTGAACCACCGTCACGCCCTAAAACATGCAAACAAGTACAATGAGACTTGATAACGAGTCATAAACCAATGCCAAACACTACCCCAATAGGGTTCCATAAGCATATACAAGCATTAGGGGAAACCAGAAAATCCGGAAATGAAACTAGCTTTAACCCTGAAAAAAAAATAGTTTTTTGACCTCATTTTGCGGTAATGGCACCAAAGGCACTAAGATTATCGGATGAAGGTCCAAGACACACCGTTTCGAAGCTAAGAGATAGGACTAAAATATTACAGAAGGTCACTCAACCCAGTTTCGAGTGTAACCAGGTCAAAAATGCAAGATACTACACCAGAATCCCAAAAACAGATTCACAGAACGCATTCTAGCGGAAACATCATAAATCAGGCTATCCAAGTCCAAATCCAGAAATTCCAAAACCAGCTGAAAGCTAAGAAATAGGGCTACATTTCATCAGAAAACCTCAACAACCAATTCGGAAGCATTCCTAGCCAAAATAATCAATTACAGAAGCAATTCTCCAATTCGGGTAAAACCAGGACAGCAAGGGTAATTTCGACTTTTCTCAAGCTACGTTACTCCGATTGACCTGAAATTTTGTAGGCACTTCTAAAATATCATTCCCTACAACTTTCATGTTTTAAGCCAAGGCCAATTCAGCCTATAACTAGGAGCTACAAAATCGGGCAAAATGTACCTTAATCAAACCCTAATTTTCCAGAATTGCTTACAAAACAGAAATTGGTTGCAATTAACCACTTTTTCCACCTCATAGAGTCCTTAAACATCATTTCCAATCATCATATATAGCCACACAATCATGTTCATATTAAAACAGAAAAATTCCTAAAAATTATAAAACTTCATCAATTCAACCACAAATCAAGAAATAACCCATAAAATTGCATCTCATACTACCACTAAGCATGATTTAAGCTTCAATAAAGGGAGGAGAGTGGTTCTTCACAAGTCACCTTAGAAACAAGAGAGAGAGAGCAATTAGTCCTCTTAGCTTGCCAAATAACTCCATACAACACCTCACTATCACTTCCTTAATGTTTTCTATGGAGTAAAAACAAGAATCAATGGTTGGTTTTGATGATTTGGAGCAAAGCTTGGAGAGTTTTCTTCCTTTTCCATAGAGAGAGAGAGAGAGAGAGAGAGAGAGAGAGGGAGAGCCGGCCACAATAATGAAGATTTTTGATGATTTTTGGCAATTTTTGGTTTATTTAAATCAATGGGTAAAACATGGAATAGTATTCAAAAAGGTCAAGCCAATATCTAAGTGACACTTGTCACTTATTTAATGTATACATATCCTTTTGTTCCCTCTCACACCAATCCAAATTGCAACCTCTACTTATCTCTTAACACCCGGTAAATTAATTTCAGTATCTAAAACTTAACCTAGTTGGCCGAATTTTTTCGAACTTTTCGCACTAGTGGATCCCACATCCGGTATACGCTCTTAATTTCTCAAAACCTATTCGATACTAGAAAAATCATCTAAAAACTATATCTGCTCCTTAAAAATATCTAGAAATTTTCCTACTCAAGAAAATGCAGAAAACAAGCCATGAAAGATAATAAAACCTAGAAAATGGGAGAATTACGGGTTCTCACACTCTCTCCCCCTTAAAAGAATTTCGTCCTCGAAATTTCTCACCTTGGTTCACAAACAGTTCAGGGTATTCCTTTTTCACCTCCCAGGTAGCCTCTTCCATTCCATGATTTCTCCACTTCTTCTTCTTTTTTTTTTCTTTTTTTTCTTTTTTTTTTCGCGTGAACAATATTTTCTCTTCTACCCAAATGCTGCGATCCTTACAAACCATACCAATGCTCAAACGATGTTTCCCCATAGGAATACTACTTTCAGGTCGTAGGGTAGACGAGCATGTTTGGTATCTATTCCGTCTATCAAAATTGGGGTTGACAAATGAATGAGTAACACCGGGATCTACTCAGATTTCCGCAAATCGGTGGAATACCAAAATCATACCTTCCTCAATTTCAGGAGAATCGGGGACCTGTTGTGGTTCCAATGAATATACTCGAGCCGCTACCTTAGATTTGGTCCCTTCCACCTTGGCCGGTTCGGAATTAGTCTTCGTCGCTTGCTGATTCCCCTTTCCATCTCGTGATAGGACTGGACAAGTAGCGAGCTGATGGTTTGCACTTCCACAGCGCAAACATTTTCCTTCCTTCTTCCAGCAATTGTCCTCCGAGTGGTTTGGCTTTCCGCAACACCCGCAAGGTCCGCGTACTGCAGAAGCCGAGCCTCCTTTCTGGCCTCTCCCCACTTGGCCGCCTCGTGACGGGCTCTCTTGTGACACTCCCGGCATCCTTTCTCCTCCAGTTCCTCGCCCAAACGTGGAAGGGGTACTCTCATCCCCCTGTCCAGAGCTGCTTCCAGGAAAATCCCGTTTCTTCGCCTGGAAGTTCCGTACTTGCACCCTGGCGCTCTCTACCCGTTGGGCCTTCTCAACGGCCTCGCTAAAAGCGTTAATCTGGGCCACCGCGAGATCCTTCTGAATTTCTACGTTCAGGCCCTGGACAAATCGTCGTATTCTTCGTTGCTCGGTCATGATCAGATCAGGCGCAAATTTGGACAGACGGGTGAACTGGCTCTCGTATTCCGCCACCGATTGAGCCCCTTGGCGGAGTCGGATGAACTCGTCTTCCTCCCTCTCCTGAACTAGAGGAGGGAAAAATTTCGCATTAAACTCTTTCATAAAATTTACCCAAGTCCTAGGCGTTTGTTCCAGCTCCCATTTTTGCCGAATGACATTCCACCAGGAACGGGCCGCCCCTTCCAGCTGGAAAATGGCAAAAGTCACCTGCCGTTCTTCGGTATAATGCAGGGCAGCGAAAATATCGACCATCTTTTCGAGCCACCTCTCGGCGACATTCGGATCGGGTTCCCCAATGAACTTGGGTGGAGCAAACTTTTGAAATCGTTCGAGAGCTCTATCTTCGCTCTCGACGTGATTGCCAGGGTTTCCAGGATTAGGGTTTGGGTTTTGGCCTTGTTGCTGCACCACTTGTGCCAGCAGGTTGGTCATTTGCTGCATAGCGGCAGCTATCTGCACGTTGGGGTCAACTCTCGGTTCAGGGTTAGGTCCAGAGGAGGTTTCCCCAGTGCCCATTTCAGGCGTAGGTTACCTATTCCCGCGCCCACGCCCCCGTCCACTACGTGTGCCTTCCATAAAATCTAAGTCGATCTAGGTCACAAAATAAATGTACTGTTAAAGAGCACCTAACCCTCCTTTTCGTAGCACTAAACAGGAACAAGTAAACAAGAACAATTAACTAAACAACTCCCTTGTAGAGCATTTAAACACATACCACATATACAGAGAACACAGAACAGGATCAACAAGTACACAGAACAGTCAGTCAGGTACATACAAGGTCATCCATAGAATCGCAATTTCTAGTTCGCCCAATCCTTTCTAACCTAGGCTCTCATCTCTTTCGTATCCGGGCGCAAGAATCCCATCTAAGATAATTCACAACTCAAGCCGGCCGGTCCCAAGCGTAAATCATCCATATTAAAGATTCCTACCCGACATATAGATCTAACTTCCTCAAGTTTCATGATAAAGATTTTTACACTTATAACATGCTCGGTTCATAACTTATGCTTAAACGAGCACTTAACCCTTTTAGACACCTTCACCAAAAGCAGGACCATAACACCACTTGGCCCCAAACTCACTCCGCGCAGAGACCACGCGAAGTGGCTCTGATACCACCTGTGACAGCCCCACCTTCCCCTAAGGCGAACCAAAGGGTTAGCGGACTGCCTGCCCAGCTCTCGCCAGGACTAACGGTGCGGTTAGAGCGATCTACTGCGTTCCGGAACTTACAAACGCGCGTAAACAAGTCAAAATGGCAAAATAACCCAAAATAAAAAAAAATTAAATCCGGAGTCGGCCATGAACAGTAACCGACCCGTCAGAACCCAACCAAATACCAAGCAAACGTTCACATCTTGAACTTTAGTATTTACAATCCACAGTTGCATACAAAAGTATTCAAAAGTGGATACATGTATGGTTTGCCAAATCAAAAGAGAAACAGACCCAAAAGTACATTTAGGGTTTCAATAAATGAGCTATACAAAAGATATGTCCAACTAGCTCATTTCGGCAACCAATTATCAATTGCAGTCCAAAAGTAGTTATTTTCCTGTAAGGAAAACAAAAGGAACGGGGTGAGCTAGTTGCCCAGTGAGATAATACTACTCAAGCAACCAAGTTCATATAGGCATCAAGCTTTTCATTCCAAGTCATCAAAGGTAAATAAAACACACATCAATAATGATGATAAAAGGATACGGACGGCTCTCAAGAGCCCTTTTCCTCGTTTGCATTCTTGATCAGATCATCTTCTCATTGACTCTCCGTCAATGTTTAAAAGTAACCAACCGTAGACTTCACTTCACTCCCACTCCTTCCACCTAACATCCCCCTACCGGGCCCGAACTCCAAACACTTGCACTGTGGTATTACTCGAGTATACCGGAATCGAGAGTCTCTCATACTACAAGATTCCATATAACATTTCCCCAAGGATCATTAATTGGCACGACCAAGCCCTCGCCGGCTCGATTCAATCAACTACCAATGGGGTTGAGCTCAATGATAACAATTGTAGTCGTTGGATACTCGACCAATCGACACCAAGTCAAGTACTTTCATTTCATGTAACATTTCATGTAACATTCCAATAACATGATAAACAATAAGTGAGAGTGATAAAGTACGCTCTCATTTCATGTAACATTTCATGTAACATTCCAATAACATGATAAACAATAAGTGAGAGTGATAAAGTACGCTCTCCCTTCAATCAATGAACATTCAACTCATCAAGTTCAAGTATCAAAGCTATATAGTAACACACAAGTGAGTAGTACACTCACCAAGCTTGCAAATGGTGTTTCATGCACTTCCGTCAAAAGAACGTCGTGAACCACCGTCACGCCCTAAAACATGCAAACAAGTACAATGAGACTTGATAACGAGTCATAAACCAATGCCAAACACTACCCCAATAGGGTTCCATAAGCATATACAAGCATTAGGGGAAACCAGAAAATCCGGAAATGAAACTAGCTTTAACCCTGAAAAAAAAATAGTTTTTTGACCTCATTTTGCGGTAATGGCACCAAAGGCACTAAGATTATCGGATGAAGGTCCAAGACACACCGTTTCGAAGCTAAGAGATAGGACTAAAATATTACAGAAGGTCACTCAACCCAGTTTCGAGTGTAACCAGGTCAAAAATGCAAGATACTACACCAGAATCCCAAAAACAGATTCACAGAACGCATTCTAGCGGAAACATCATAAATCAGGCTATCCAAGTCCAAATCCAGAAATTCCAAAACCAGCTGAAAGCTAAGAAATAGGGCTACATTTCATCAGAAAACCTCAACAACCAATTCGGAAGCATTCCTAGCCAAAATAATCAATTACAGAAGCAATTCTCCAATTCGGGTAAAACCAGGACAGCAAGGGTAATTTCGACTTTTCTCAAGCTACGTTACTCCGATTGACCTGAAATTTTGTAGGCACTTCTAAAATATCATTCCCTACAACTTTCATGTTTTAATCCAAGGCCAATTCAGCCTATAACTAGGAGCTACAAAATCGGGCAAAATGTACCTTAATCAAACCCTAATTTTCCAGAATTGCTTACAAAACAGAAATTGGTTGCAATTAACCACTTTTTCCACCGCATAGAGTCCTTAAACATCATTTCCAATCATCATATATAGCCACACAATCATGTTCATATTAAAACAGAAAAATTCCTAAAAATTATAAAACTTCATCAATTCAACCACAAATCAAGAAATAACCCATAAAATTGCATCTCATACTACCACTAAGCATGATTTAAGCTTCAATAAAGGGAGGAGAGTGGTTCTTCACAACTCACCTTAGAAACAAGAGAGAGAGAGCAATTAGTCCTCTTAGCTTGCCAAATAACTCCATACAACACCTCACTATCACTTCCTTAATGTTTTCTATGGAGTAAAAACAAGAATCAATGGTTGGTTTTGATGATTTGGAGCAAAGCTTGGAGAGTTTTCTTCCTTTTCCATAGAGAGAGAGAGAGAGAGAGAGAGAGAGAGAGAGGAGAGCCGGCCACAATAATGAAGATTTTTGATGATTTTTGGCAATTTTTGGTTTATTTAAATCAAAGGGTAAAACATGGAATAGTATTCAAAAAGGTCAAGCCAATATCTAAGTGACACTTGTCACTTATTTAATGTATACATATCCTTTTGTTCCCTCTCACACCAATCCAAATTGCAACCTCTACTTATCTCTTAACACCCGGTAAATTAATTTCAGTATCTAAAACTTAACCTAGTTGGCCGAATTTTTTCGAACTTTTCGCACTAGTGGATCCCACATCCGGTATACGCTCTTAATTTCTCAAAACCTATTCGATACTAGAAAAATCATCTAAAAACTATATCTGCTCCTTAAAAATATCTAGAAATTTTCCTACTCAAGAAAATGCAGAAAACAAGCCATGAAAGATAATAAAACCTAGAAAATGGGAGAATTACGGGTTCTCACACTCTCTCCCCCTTAAAAGAATTTCGTCCTCGAAATTTCTCACCTTGGTTCACAAACAGTTCAGGGTATTCCTTTTTCACCTCCCAGGTAGCCTCTTCCATTCCATGATTTCTCCACTTCTTCTTCTTTTTTTTTTCTTTTTTTTCTTTTTTTTTTCGCGTGAACAATATTTTCTCTTCTACCCAAATGCTGCGATCCTTACAAACCATACCAATGCTCAAACGATGTTTCCCCATAGGAATACTACTTTCAGGTCGTAGGGTAGACGAGCATGTTTGGTATCTATTCCGTCTATCAAAATTGGGGTTGACAAATGAATGAGTAACACCGGGATCTACTCAGATTTCCGCAAATCGGTGGAATACCAAAATCATACCTTCCTCAATTTCAGGAGAATCGGGGACCTGTTGTGGTTCCAATGAATATACTCGAGCCGCTACCTTAGATTTGGTCCCTTCCACCTTGGCCGGTTCGGAATTAGTCTTCGTCGCTTGCTGATTCCCCTTTCCATCTCGTGATAGGACTGGACAAGTAGCGAGCTGATGGTTTGCACTTCCACAGCGCAAACATTTTCCTTCCTTCTTCCAGCAATTGTCCTCCGAGTGGTTTGGCTTTCCGCAATACCCGCAAGGTCCGCGTACTGCAGAAGCCGAGCCTCCTTTCTGGCCTCTCCCCACTTGGCCGCCTCGTGACGGGCTCTCTTGTGACACTCCCGGCATCCTTTCTCCTCCAGTTCCTCGCCCAAACTTGGAAGGGGTACTCTCATCCCCCTGTCCAGAGCTGCTTCCAGGAAAATCCCGTTTCTTCGCCTGGAAGTTCCGTACTTGCACCCTGGCGCTCTCTACCCGTTGGGCCTTCTCAACGGCCTCGCTAAAAGCGTTAATCTGGGCCACCGCGAGATCCTTCTGAATTTCTACGTTCAGGCCCTGGACAAATCGTCGTATTCTTCGTTGCTCGGTCATGATCAGATCAGGCGCAAATTTGGACAGACGGGTGAACTGGCTCTCGTATTCCGCCACCGATTGAGCCCCTTGGCGGAGTCGGATGAACTCGTCTTCCTCCCTCTCCTGAACTAGAGGAGGGAAAAATTTCGCATTAAACTCTTTCATAAAATTTACCCAAGTCCTAGGCGTTTGTTCCAGCTCCCATTTTTGCCGAATGACATTCCACCAGGAACGGGCCGCCCCTTCCAGCTGGAAAATGGCAAAAGTCACCTGCCGTTCTTCGGTATAATGCAGGGCAGCGAAAATATCGACCATCTTTTCGAGCCACCTCTCGGCGACATTCGGATCGGGTTCCCCAATGAACTTGGGTGGAGCAAACTTTTGAAATCGTTCGAGAGCTCTATCTTCGCTCTCGACGTGATTGCCAGGGTTTCCAGGATTAGGGTTTGGGTTTTGGCCTTGTTGCTGCACCACTTGTGCCAGCAGGTTGGTCATTTGCTGCATAGCGGCAGCTATCTGCACGTTGGGGTCAACTCTCGGTTCAGGGTTAGGTCCAGAGGAGGTTTCCCCAGTGCCCATTTCAGGCGTAGGTTACCTATTCCCGCGCCCACGCCCCCGTCCACTACGTGTGCCTTCCATAAAATCTAAGTCGATCTAGGTCACAAAATAAATGTACTGTTAAAGAGCACCTAACCCTCCTTTTCGTAGCACTAAACAGGAACAAGTAAACAAGAACAATTAACTAAACAACTCCCTTGTAGAGCATTTAAACACATACCACATATACAGAGAACACAGAACAGGATCAACAAGTACACAGAACAGTCAGTCAGGTACATACAAGGTCATCCATAGAATCGCAATTTCTAGTTCGCCCAATCCTTTCTAACCTAGGCTCTCATCTCTTTCGTATCCGGGCGCAAGAATCCCATCTAAGATAATTCACAACTCAAGCCGGCCGGTCCCAAGCGTAAATCATCCATATTAAAGATTCCTACCCGACATATAGATCTAACTTCCTCAAGTTTCATGATAAAGATTTTTACACTTATAACATGCTCGGTTCATAACTTATGGTTAAACGAGCACTTAACCCTTTTAGACACCTTCACCAAAAGCAGGACCATAACACCACTTGGCCCCAAACTCACTCCGCGCAGAGACCACGCGAAGTGGCTCTGATACCACCTGTGACAGCCCCACCTTCCCCTAAGGCGAACCAAAGGGTTAGCGGACTGCCTGCCCAGCTCTCGCCAGGACTAACGGTGCGGTTAGAGCGATCTACTGCGTTCCGGAACTTACAAACGCGCGTAAACAAGTCAAAATGGCAAAATAACCCAAAATAAAAAAAAATTAAATCCGGAGTCGGCCATGAACAGTAACCGACCCGTCAGAACCCAATCAAATACCAAGCAAACGTTCACATCTTGAACTTTAGTATTTACAATCCACAGTTGCATACAAAAGTATTCAAAAGTGGATACATGTATGGTTTGCCAAATCAAAAGAGAAACAGACCCAAAAGTACATTTAGGGTTTCAATAAATGAGCTATACAAAAGATATGTCCAACTAGCTCATTTCGGCAACCAATTATCAATTGCAGTCCAAAAGTAGTTATTTTCCTGTAAGGAAAACAAAAGGAACGGGGTGAGCTAGTTGCCCAGTGAGATAATACTACTAAAGCAACCAAGTTCATATAGGCATCAAGCTTTTCATTCCAAGTCATCAAAGGTAAATAAAACACACATCAATAATGATGATAAAAGGATACGGACGGCTCTCAAGAGCCCTTTTCCTCGTTTGCATTCTTGATCAGATCATCTTCTCATTGACTCTCCGTCAATGTTTAAAAGTAACCAACCGTAGACTTCACTTCACTCCCACTCCTTCCACCTAACATCCCCCTACCGGGCCCGAACTCCAAACACTTGCACTGTGGTATTACTCGAGTATACCGGAATCGAGAGTCTCTCATACTACAAGATTCCATATAACATTTCCCCAAGGATCATTAATTGGCACGACCAAGCCCTCGCCGGCTCAATTCAATCAACTACCAATGGGGTTGAGCTCAATGATAACAATTGTAGTCGTTGGATACTCGACCAATCGACACCAAGTCAAGTACTTTCATTTCATGTAACATTTCATGTAACATTCCAATAACATGATAAACAATAAGTGAGAGTGATAAAGTACGCTCTCATTTCATGTAACATTTCATGTAACATTCCAATAACATGATAAACAATAAGTGAGAGTGATAAAGTACGCTCTCCCTTCAATCAATGAACATTCAACTCATCAAGTTCAAGTATCAAAGCTATATAGTAACACACAAGTGAGTAGTACACTCACCAAACTTGCAAATGGTGTTTCATGCACTTCCGTCAAAAGAACGTCGTGAACCACCGTCACGCCCTAAAACATGCAAACAAGTACAATGAGACTTGATAACGAGTCATAAACCAATGCCAAACACTACCCCAATAGGGTTCCATAAGCATATACAAGCATTAGGGGAAACCAGAAAATCCGGAAATGAAACTAGCTTTAACCCTGAAAAAAAAATAGTTTTTTGACCTCATTTTGCGGTAATGGCACCAAAGGCACTAAGATTATCGGATGAAGGTCCAAGACACACCGTTTCGAAGCTAAGAGATAGGACTAAAATATTACAGAAGGTCACTCAACCCAGTTTCGAGTGTAACCAGGTCAAAAATGCAAGATACTACACCAGAATCCCAAAAACAGATTCACAGAACGCATTCTAGCGGAAACATCATAAATCAGGCTATCCAAGTCCAAATCCAGAAATTCCAAAACCAGCTGAAAGCTAAGAAATAGGGCTACATTTCATCAGAAAACCTCAACAACCAATTCGGAAGCATTCCTAGCCAAAATAATCAATTACAGAAGCAATTCTCCAATTCGGGTAAAACCAGGACAGCAAGGGTAATTTCGACTTTTCTCAAGCTACGTTACTCCGATTGACCTGAAATTTTGTAGGCACTTCTAAAATATCATTCCCTACAACTTTCATGTTTTAAGCCAAGGCCAATTCAGCCTATAACTAGGAGCTAAAAAATCGGGCAAAATGTACCTTAATCAAACCCTAATTTTCCAGAATTGCTTACAAAACAGAAATTGGTTGCAATTAACCACTTTTTCCACCTCATAGAGTCCTTAAACATCATTTCCAATCATCATATATAGCCACACAATCATGTTCATATTAAAACAGAAAAATTCCTAAAAATTATAAAACTTCATCAATTCAACCACAAATCAAGAAATAACCCATAAAATTGCATCTCATACTACCACTAAGCATGATTTAAGCTTCAATAAAGGGAGGAGAGTGGTTCTTCACAAGTCACCTTAGAAACAAGAGAGAGAGAGCAATTAGTCCTCTTAGCTTGCCAAATAACTCCATACAACACCTCACTATCACTTCCTTAATGTTTTCTATGGAGTAAAAACAAGAATCAATGGTTGGTTTTGATGATTTGGAGCAAAGCTTGGAGAGTTTTCTTCCTTTTCCATAGAGAGAGAGAGAGAGAGAGAGAGAGAGAGAGGGAGAGCCGGCCACAATAATGAAGATTTTTGATGATTTTTGGCAATTTTTGGTTTATTTAAATCAATGGGTAAAACATGGAATAGTATTCAAAAAGGTCAAGCCAATATCTAAGTGACACTTGTCACTTATTTAATGTATACATATCCTTTTGTTCCCTCTCACACCAATCCAAATTGCAACCTCTACTTATCTCTTAACACCCGGTAAATTAATTTCAGTATCTAAAACTTAACCTAGTTGGCCGAATTTTTTCGAACTTTTCGCACTAGTGGATCCCACATCCGGTATACGCTCTTAATTTCTCAAAACCTATTCGATACTAGAAAAATCATCTAAAAACTATATCTGCTCCTTAAAAATATCTAGAAATTTTCCTACTCAAGAAAATGCAGAAAACAAGCCATGAAAGATAATAAAACCTAGAAAATGGGAGAATTACGGGTTCTCACACTCTCTCCCCCTTAAAAGAATTTCGTCCTCGAAATTTCTCACCTTGGTTCACAAACAGTTCAGGGTATTCCTTTTTCACCTCCCAGGTAGCCTCTTCCATTCCATGATTTCTCCACTTCTTCTTCTTTTTTTTTTCTTTTTTTTCTTTTTTTTTTCGCGTGAACAATATTTTCTCTTCTACCCAAATGCTGCGATCCTTACAAACCATACCAATGCTCAAACGATGTTTCCCCATAGGAATACTACTTTCAGGTCGTAGGGTAGACGAGCATGTTTGGTATCTATTCCGTCTATCAAAATTGGGGTTGACAAATGAATGAGTAACACCGGGATCTACTCAGATTTCCGCAAATCGGTGGAATACCAAAATCATACCTTCCTCAATTTCAGGAGAATCGGGGACCTGTTGTGGTTCCAATGAATATACTCGAGCCGCTACCTTAGATTTGGTCCCTTCCACCTTGGCCGGTTCGGAATTAGTCTTCGTCGCTTGCTGATTCCCCTTTCCATCTCGTGATAGGACTGGACAAGTAGCGAGCTGATGGTTTGCACTTCCACAGCGCAAACATTTTCCTTCCTTCTTCCAGCAATTGTCCTCCGAGTGGTTTGGCTTTCCGCAACACCCGCAAGGTCCGCGTACTGCAGAAGCCGAGCCTCCTTTCTGGCCTCTCCCCACTTGGCCGCCTCGTGACGGGCTCTCTTGTGACACTCCCGGCATCCTTTCTCCTCCAGTTCCTCGCCCAAACGTGGAAGGGGTACTCTCATCCCCCTGTCCAGAGCTGCTTCCAGGAAAATCCCGTTTCTTCGCCTGGAAGTTCCGTACTTGCACCCTGGCGCTCTCTACCCGTTGGGCCTTCTCAACGGCCTCGCTAAAAGCGTTAATCTGGGCCACCGCGAGATCCTTCTGAATTTCTACGTTCAGGCCCTGGACAAATCGTCGTATTCTTCGTTGCTCGGTCATGATCAGATCAGGCGCAAATTTGGACAGACGGGTGAACTGGCTCTCGTATTCCGCCACCGATTGAGCCCCTTGGCGGAGTCGGATGAACTCGTCTTCCTCCCTCTCCTGAACTAGAGGAGGGAAAAATTTCGCATTAAACTCTTTCATAAAATTTACCCAAGTCCTAGGCGTTTGTTCCAGCTCCCATTTTTGCCGAATGACATTCCACCAGGAACGGGCCGCCCCTTCCAGCTGGAAAATGGCAAAAGTCACCTGCCGTTCTTCGGTATAATGCAGGGCAGCGAAAATATCGACCATCTTTTCGAGCCACCTCTCGGCGACATTCGGATCGGGTTCCCCAATGAACTTGGGTGGAGCAAACTTTTGAAATCGTTCGAGAGCTCTATCTTCGCTCTCGACGTGATTGCCAGGGTTTCCAGGATTAGGGTTTGGGTTTTGGCCTTGTTGCTGCACCACTTGTGCCAGCAGGTTGGTCATTTGCTGCATAGCGGCAGCTATCTGCACGTTGGGGTCAACTCTCGGTTCAGGGTTAGGTCCAGAGGAGGTTTCCCCAGTGCCCATTTCAGGCGTAGGTTACCTATTCCCGCGCCCACGCCCCCGTCCACTACGTGTGCCTTCCATAAAATCTAAGTCGATCTAGGTCACAAAATAAATATACTGTTAAAGGGCACCTAACCCTCCTTTTCGTAGCACTAAACAGGAACAAGTAAACAAGGACAATTAACTAAACAACTCCCTCGTAGAGCATTTAAACACATACCACATATACAGAGAACACAGAACAGGATCAACAAGTACACAGAACAGTCAGTCAGGTACATACAAGGTCATTCATAGAATCTCAATTTCTAGTTCGCCCAATCCTTTCTAACCTAGGCTCTCATCTCTTTCGTATCCGGGCGCAAGAATCCCATCTAAGATAATTCATAACTCAAGCCGGCCGGTCCCAAGCGTAAATCATCCATATTAAAGATTCCTACCCGACATATAGATCTAACTTCCTCAAGTTTCATGATAAAGATTTTTACACTTATAACATGCTCGGTTCATAACTTATGCTTAAACGAGCACTTAACCCTTTTAGACACCTTCACCAAAAGCAGGACCATAACACCACTTGGCCCCAAACTCACTCCGCGCAGAGACCACGCGAAGTGGCTCTGATACCACCTGTAACAGCCCCACCTTCCCCTAAGGCGAACCAAAGGGTTAGCGGACTGCCTGCCCAGCTCTCGCCAGGACTAACGGTGCAGTTAGAGCGATCTACTGCGTTCCGGAACTTACAAACGCGCGTAAACAAGTCAAAATGGCAAAATAACCCAAAATAAAAAAAATGAAATCCGGAGTCGGCCATGAACAGTAACCGACCCGTCAGAACCCAACCAAATACCAAGCAAACGTTCACATCTTGAACTTTAGTATTTACAATCCACAGTTGCATACAAAAGTATTCAAAAGTGGATACATGTATGGTTTGCCAAATCAAAAGAGAAACAGACCCAAAAGTACATTTAGGGTTTCAATAAATGAGCTATACAAAAGATATCCAACTAGCTCATTTCGGCAACCAATCATCAATTGCAGTCCAAAAGTAGTTATTTTCCTGTAAGGAAAACAAAAGGAACGGGGTGAGCTAGTTGCCCAGTGAGATAATACTACTCAAGCAACCAAGTTCATATAGGCATCAAGCTTTTCATTCCAAGTCATCAAAGGTAAATAAAACACACATCAATAATGATGATAAAAGGATACGGACGGCTCTCAAGAGCCCTTTTCCTCGTTTGCATTCTTGATCAGATCATCTTCTCATTGACTCTCCGTCAATATTTAAAAGTAACCAACCGTAGACTTCACTTCACTCCCACTCCTTCCACCTAACATCCCCCTACCGGGCCCGAACTCCAAACACTTGCACTGTAGTATTACTCGAGTATACCGGAATCGAGAGTCTCTCATACTACAAGATTCCATATAACATTTCCCCAAGGATCATTAATTGGCACGACCAAGCCCTTGCCGGCTCGATTCAATCAACTACCAATGGGGTTGAGTTCAATGATAACAATTGTAGTCGATTGACCTGAAATTTTGCAAGAACCTCTAAAATATCATTGCCTACAACTTTCATGTTTTAAGTCAAGGCCAATTCGACCTCTAACTAGGAGATACAAAACCGGGCAGAATGTACCTTAATCAAACCCTAATTTTCCAGAATTGCTTCCAAAACAGAAATTGGTTGCAATTAACCACTTTTTCCACCTCATAGAGTCCTCAAACATCATTTCCAATCATCATATTTAGCCGCACAATCATGTTCATATTAAAACAGAAAAATCCCCAAAAATTATAAAACTTCATCAATTCAACCACAAATCAAGAAATAACCCATAAAATTGCATCTCATACTACCACTAAGCATGATTTAAGCATCAATAAAGGGAGGAGAGTGGTTCTTCACAACTCACCTTAGAAACAAGAGAGAGAGAGCAATTAGTCCTCTTAGCTTGCCAAATAACTCCACACAACACCTCACTATCACTTCCTTAATGTTTTCTATGGAGTAAAAACAAGAATCAATGGTTGGTTTTGATGATTTGGAGCAAAGCTTGGAGAGTTTTCTTCCTTTTGCTTAGAGAGAGAGAGAGAGAAAGAGAGAGGGAGAGCCGGCCACAATAATGAAGATTTTTGATGATTTTTGGCAATTTTTGGTTTATTTAAGTCAAAGGGTAAAACATGGAATAGTATTCAAAAAGGTCAAGCCAATATCTAAGTGACACTTGTCACTTATTTAATGTATACATATCCTTTTGTTCCCTCTCACACCAATCCAAATTGCAACCTCTACTTATCTCTTAACACCCGATAAATTAATTCCAGTATCCAAAACTTAACCTAGTTGGCCGAATTTTTCCGAACTTTTCGCACTAGTGGGTCCCACATCCGGTATACGCTCTTAATTTTTCAAAACCTATTCGATACTAGAAAAATCATCTAAAAACTATATCTGCTCCTTAAAAATATCTAGAAATTTTCCTACTCACGAAAATGCAGAAAACAAGCCATGAAAGATAATAAAACCTAGAAAATGGGAGAATTACGGGTTCTCACAAATTTGATAATTCAATATTCACTTGACTTGGAAGCAATTATTATGTGATTAGAATTATTACATATGAGAAAGTACATCTTGTAAAATAAGAAAAATTATGCCTATCATTTTGCGAGATAAATGAAATCTCTCCTTTTACTTATTTTTACAAATAATTGATTTATATAGTTGCTAAGGGTATTTCCTTCCTAATGTCACATTATTGAGGGGATTGTTCATAAAAAAAAACTCCAATAAATTCTTGTACTGAATAACTAGGAGTTTTCATCTAAAACTGTCGACTTTCGCGTAAAAAGATATTTGAATAAAGGAGTAATAAGTTAAATATCAAGTAACCGGGGATCTTTATCTAAAAATGTCGATTTTCGCATCAAAAGACATTATCACAAGTTAAGAGTAAATAAAGGAAAAAGAAAGTGAACACTTCCCTCATAAGGTGTGTAAAGCTATCATTTCTATTTGAAGGACAAAATTTTAAGGTGACTATATAGGTTATTTATTTGTGGAATTAAGTGAGATAGAGAAATTAAATTTGTTTGGTTGAATTATGGGTATAATTATTTTTCTTTTACATGATATTATGAGTATTATAGGTAATATAATAGTTGCATAATGAAAGCTTGCTAAGTTGAGTAAAACTTGAATTTTCGATTCACTTGATTGGTTTCACTTCTTAAACCATTGTTGGAAGAATTTTTCTTATTATTTGAGGACACGTAATGGCTTAAGTGTGGGACAATTTCATAAGTGCATATTATATATAATTATTAGTAGCATTTTGTGTGTATTTTGGGTACAAATTAGGATGATTTAAGATGTAACTTGCTCTTTAAGCTTCTAAATTGTGTGAATTTCATTTGAGCAATTTAATGTGCAACTTTTGGTTATATTTGTAGAAATTGAGAAGAGATATCAAATGTTGAATCAAGTCGGATACATTTCAATTTCATTAGAGCACGATTCAACGATTAAGGCAATTGTTCTTGGAACAATGCATGAACAACAACATGAACATCTTGTATGAAGTGTCAGAAATAAATTGGAGCAGAAAAGAAGCAAAAAAAATGTAAACTAGGAGAAAACGTGACCATTGAATACGCAGCTGAAGGTCATGTATTCCAAGGTCGTGTGTTGTAGCCAGAATTTCTGCAACTTGCTCTATTTTTATGCTACTTTCCAGCTCATTTCCAGCACAAAATTGCGGTTGCACATGCACAAGAAAACCTAGGGGAGTGAAATGGAAACTTTATGTCTTGTCATTAGACATTTTTTGATTCTCTTAACATTATATTGTGAGAATCCGAAAATTATATTTATATTCTATATTCCCGAAAATTTTTTATATATATTTTTTATTCTAATCTAATTGCCTTGAATCTTTGATTAATCTAACGGTTGAATCATGATTTTACTCCTATTGCCTCATTCAATTTATTGCATGTTGATTTTCTTGGGGTGATATACCAATTAGTCCAACTAGCGAGGTAGGTACGATAAATTTTATGAACTAGAGGGAGA
This sequence comes from Coffea eugenioides, assembly GCF_003713205.1. Classification (NCBI taxonomy): domain Eukaryota; kingdom Viridiplantae; phylum Streptophyta; class Magnoliopsida; order Gentianales; family Rubiaceae; genus Coffea; species Coffea eugenioides. Next base: position 14,200,851 of record NC_040044.1, read on the forward strand.
TTTGTACAACAGGGTTATTGTGCTACAAGGTGTTAAGAGTTAATGAGATGAGAGATAGATATTAAGGTGAATTAGTGATAAAGGGATAGACTTAATTTGTAATTGTGCCATTTGTCCATTTGTCAAACAAAGTTTTGACTAAAACTCTTGTGACTCAAAAATATCTTGATCAAGACTCCAAATTTCCTAGCTTTTCCTCTTCTTGTAAGACCAAGCCAATTTCACTTCCTTCTCTTCTTGTTGGAACCGAGAGAGAGAACCAAAACATTTCTCTTGTTTGTCCCACTTCAACCGAGAGAAAGAGAGGGATAATTGGGTCATAGCATGACCAAGAGCTTCCTAAACCAGCCACAAATTTTGACCAAACATATTTTGACTAAGTCAAAATAGATTCAATTCCTTCTTGTTTCCATTTAGCTTAACCGAGAGCCAATTGCACATTCTTCACTTCATGTTGGAGCCGAGAGAGATGAGAGTTGAGAGCAAGAAAACTTCATCCTCTCCTTCTTATCATCAGCCAAGAATCAAGGCTGATTCAGCCATGGAAATTCCACAAAATCGCCCTATTTCTTCAAACCCAAACCATGAGTGAGAGAGAGCCAAGAAAGCTATGTTGGGAAGAGAAGAAAACAGAGGAAACCTGGTGTATTTCACCCTTGAGAGACCAAAGGAGAAGGAAGTGGACAGCCTGCATTTTTTTTTTCCAGCTTGCTTGAACCATTGAAGAATCAGGAATGTGAGCCAACTTCTAGCTTGATTTGTGGCAAAAAAATAAGGTAATATAGCTGAGAAACCTCAATCCTTCCTTATAGTTTAGAGAGATGTGAATCACGTTTGATTTGCAATTAGATAGAGGTAGAAACCAGTGGAGGTAACTTGTTTGTGGCTGGAAAGTTTCCAGTTTGAACCAAACCAATGAAGGCTGCCATTTCTTTTAACTTTCGTTTATGTTGCTGCAAGTTTGCTAGGAAATACTTGATTAATACCTTACCTTATGTTATAAACCTATTATTGTGTGATTTCTGGATGAAACTAAGTAAGAAAGGTGTTGTTTTGGTGAGAAAAAAAAAGTGAAGACAGCTTGAGGAAAATTGGAGGAACTTTGCTCCATCCTTATCACAGCCTGCTGTCTCATCCCTTTGAGGAGTTTCCACTAGGAAGTCATGCTCTATATGTTATATTTCTTGTTTAGTATGATATATAGGATGTTGGCTTTGAATTTGATAGCAAATTGCTGGCTTAGATGTGAGTTATTGGCAGCAATAAAGTTGGAATAACTCATGTGAAAGGTTGAAATTTCAGGTGACAGTCACCTCTGGGCGGTCTTAGTAAAATGGCCATAACATAGTATAGAAAAATCGAAATTGAGTGCCATCAATTGCGTTTGAAACTAGACTCGGAGAGATCTTTCCAACGGTATAAAATTGGAGCTGTGGTTCATTTTATATATGCACAATAAAATCAGCAAAGTTGACTGAAAATCCTACCCTGTACAAGTAAAAACCAGAATGTTGTAGTGGCTTTTGGCTCAATTTGGACCAATTTATGAACTGAATCTCTTTGAGGTGTCTTCTAAGGATTATTAGTTCTTTGAGTCTAGTTTTAAACGGGCCAAGTTTTATGATGTTTTGACATTTATAACTCAAGTTATGATTTTTTAAAAGGAGTGATGCTTGCTGGAATATTTCCAGCTTGGACCAAGAGAGAAAGATGATGAGGTTTTTTCAACTTTTCCATAACTTTTGGCTGTAAAACTTTATGCATGCTTTTAATCTTCCTTTATAATACAATAACAGTGACATGTATGTGGATTCTAAGGAGAAACTTGAGTTTTAAGGCGATGATTCTTGTTGGAATTTTTCTAGCTTTGTCGAGAGAGTAAGCTGTGTAAATGCAGCTCTTGTTTGCAAATTTTTGGCCGAGACATGTCTTATTTCTATTTGTATAATACTTATGGTATGTTCACTATTGAATCTAATGGAAACTTGAACTTTTACCTTTTAAAATGCAAATTTTCTTGTTGAGTTTTATTGGAATACATGATTAGTACCACCTCCCTTGGTACAAGCCTATTTTATGTGATTTATGGTTGAAATAAGTATGAGAGGGGCTGTTTTGGTGACAAAAATGAGGTGAGGCTCGCTGGAATTTGCTTGCTTAACCGGTGAACTACATACTAGGTTTTCTAGCTTCTAACTTCCATTTTGTTGCGATTTTTCAAAGAGACTCATGCCTTGTAATTACACTATGAGGCATTGCCTGATTTATACTTGAATCATGAACGAAAGTTGAATTTGTGGTTAACCATCCACTTACATGTAACCTGTTTTGGAGGGAAACTCCCAGCCATGAACCATGGTTAAACTTCGACCTTGCTTGTGACAAATGGATGCTATTTTACTAACAATTTTCTGCTTAAACCGAGAACATGTAGCTACCCTTTTCTTTAAGCTTTAACTCCATTTTTCATACTAAGATGTTAGCTGCAAACTCGTACCTTTTGACTCATTAAACATTTCATGTGTTAAACATAACATGTATGAACGAATTCACTGGTGTTTGGAGAAAATTAAAAGTCATCTTGATGACAAATTTCTGTCAAAAGAAACCAAGAGTAAGGGCAAGGTTTCCGACCTTATATTCATGCCTTTAGTTGCAAAACCCTATACCTTTTTCAACCTACATGTTTGATAACTTTAAAACTGGTGTTTCTATGTTTTTCACTTGTTTTGATCGAGATGATAAGTGTAATTATAGCTTGGATATGTCTCAGGAGTCGGTGGTGAGCTAAGAAAACCCCGAAGCCGAGATTTGACTGTCCATTTGATTTGGTGAGTGTTCCAGCTGCATGTCCCATGCTACTTCTTTGTCAAATATGACTTATACATGACTTGTTGCTTGAATTGACTTATTATTGCATAGGTGAATGTGTACTTTATCGCACTTGACCTAATTTAACTGAACTCTTGATGTACTGCTTATAAGTGAATTGTTTATAAGTGAACTGATATACATGTGCATGGCTTGAAAGTCAATTGGAGATGTTATCTCATCGACTATACTGACTGCTTGGGAACCCAAACCCCACTAGCTAGTTAATCAAGTCGAGCCAGCAAGGGCCTGGCCGATTAGATAACGAACCTTGGGTCTACTGTTTTGTGAAGTGAAGTGTTATCTCTTAGACTAATTGGTATGCTCGAGCATTATCACCACTGTTTGTGTTTGGAGTTCGGGCCCAATAGGAGGTTGATCGGTGGATGGAGGTTGGAGTTAACTGGTGATCTACTGGACTTGTTATGATTCCATGGTTGATGGAGTGCCAACGGATTCTGAACAAGTGGCCACGGAACCTGCTCCCGAGAGCAGATTGTATCCTTTTGTGTGCATGTGTTATCGGTTGTACATGGTTAAATGAGTTGTCTGGATGTTATGTGCTTTATGGAAAATGTGATCATGCTATCATGTGAATGCTATAATGCCTAATTTCTTGTTGTTCTCTTAGAACCTCACTAAGCTTTTAGCTCATCCCTTCATTTGTTTTCCTTAACAGGGTACGGGGATGACAGAGACAAGAATAGTACTAGTTTGTAATAAGAAATCTTAATCTTGTATTTGGACGGCACTGTGTTATGGTACTAGTTTACAAATTCTTATCTTTTGGTCTATACTTTGGCTTGTATATTCAGATGATTGGTAGCATATAGATGTTATATTGATGAGTTTTAGCATTATTGATTTGATATCCAAAGAATAGTGAGTTCGAAAGTTGTAGTCCTTATTTTAAGTAATTGCAATCCTATTTATATTTAGTGAAGTGATTGAACTACTTGTATTTCATTTCGCTTAGTCGTATACATAAGTATGGAGTTTTTTGTGAAGTTCGATGGCTTGTAATATTTATTGGGGAGTTTCGTGCTTACTTTGGAGTTAATGTTATCTCTAAAGTTAATGTTAGTAAGTGAGTCCTGGCGAGAACTAAGCAGGCGGTCCGCTAACCTCTGGGGTTCGCCCTTGAAGGAAGTGGGGTCGTCACATATATATGTAAAAATCATTAGACAAGAGAAAAGTTAGTCACTAGGTAGAGTATTTATCAGATTTTAACTCTAGAGTTTAGTGTTAGTCTTTTCTTGTTCTTTCTAATAAGAAACTTGTGAGAACAATTGGAGAGTTCATTGTACAACTCATTTTGGTGAAAAAATAGAAGATTATTGGGAGCTTGTTCATCATCTTGGCTAAACTTTCTTTATCTATCTTTTTAGTTGTGATTGAATATGTGTTTATGCAATGAAACTATGTGTTTTCTTGTCATATCTCATATGAGTAGCTAAATTTTTAGATCTAGAGAGTAGATGAAACTTATGGCTATTTGATATAAAGTGAATATGATTTACACTTGTTACATCTTGTATTAACTTGTTCATTTATGCATGCTAATCACTTGTGGTTGCTTAATCACGAATAGCAAGTTAATAGTTGTTATTAGTCAATGAAAATTGGTAATAATGATGGAACACATAAATGGAGTTTAAGGAGTAGACTCGTGAGAATAGAGATACACTTAAATGGATTAACTTTGCATTTCATGAAGAATAAAGAGTAGATCTAGTTATTCACCATGAGAATAAGGAAAACTAGACTATTTTAAACCATTACATCATGAGAATGAGTTTTGATAAATATGGAAATGAATCCCTAGTTAAACAAGAGTAGTAATAAGAGGTAAATCTATTTATTTATATTTTTGATGCCATAAGTGGACTCTATTTTCCTAGATCCAAGTGTTTAGTGTAATTTCTCCATTGTTACTTGCAAGTTAATTAGTTAAAATAGTTAGTTAGTTCTAATTAAGATTTTCATTGCTTTCATTGATAGATTAGCCTAAATAATAGAGTAAGTTAAGGACCTAGTACTTGCAAAAGTTGCTCCCTGTAGGATCGACCTAATATATTCTCTAAACTACTAGTTGACCTGTACACTTAAAATTAAACGGATATATTTTGAAATTAAACTTGTACTCATATCTAGAACCCGTCAATATACATAAAAATATAACAAATGTTTAAAAGTCGAATAGTTTTAGAAGGTACGTACTAACAAAGCTCATGACATGCTCCACGATTGACCTCTTTCCCTGAAACTACCCCAGGATTGGAGATCATCACCACTTAGGTGTCCCTTGTTACTATAGTTTTTCGATCATTCGTACTTTTGGAAGCACCAGGGCAAATCAACGAATGAATGCCCTTCACTGCATAATAAATGATCAAGAACCGAGATGGAAAAAGTTCTTTTACTTCGAAACAATCACTAAAAGCTTAGATATAAACTAGTGGGAAAAAATATGGGCAAACAAAACCCTATGCAAATAGGAAATTTTTTCATGTAGATGTTCTTTCATCTTGATTTGACATCCTGTCAAATATTTCCAAAGTGACAATAAAAAGGGTTTATAAGCAATAAATAGAGGCGAAAAAAGATTAATTTACGTTGTCACTCTCAAGGCTAACCCCCCAACTAGGAAACATATTTGAAAAAAATCAGAATATAATAATGAAGGTCAGCATTATAGGTTCTCAATTATGAATTTTAATCGTCATTATTGTTTGGTGGCCACACCTTCCTCCAATTGCATAAAAGTATTGTTGATCTTCCCTTACAACCTTTTTCCTTTTCCTTAAGTGCCTAAACTGTAACCTTGGTAGGCCACTAGCAAATTCAGATCCACTGAATCATGCTTCTATATATTTCAAACTCTGGAATCATTTTTCCCACACCACAACCAAGTACAGGTACCAACTTTCGACTAACTAATATAGGCATTTATTTACAATTAACCCTAATTCTTGTGCTTTTTCTTGGCTTCTTTTTCTTCTTTAGTTTGACATTTAACAACATTAATCCTTTTTCTCAGGTTGTGTAATGTAATCATGAAGACTTTGCTAGTTGCTTCTGTTGCTCTTCTGCTGGTTATGGGATCTCTTGAAGCAAATGCCAAGAGGGTTTTTTTCCATGGCCGTCAGCTTCTGAATGATGCAAATCCTAGCCGAAAAGTTACCAATGGTCCTAACCACAAAAGAGCTGCTCCTGCTGTTCAAGTTGATCAAGTTAACGATGACGATGATGATCCGGATTCTGCATCAGATTCCCACCGCTATTTCCCATGCGAGCAGCGCAACTGCAAGAAGACATGACTGTGATAGTATTTGCACGACAGCTTTGAAGATTGCGTGAAATTGAGCGCTTGTAATAACGTTGGATGAACTCCCAAGTGTCCAAAAAAATGTGCAACATGACATACTACTATCGTACCAGCATTAAGATTTGTAATAAATCCTGGCTGTGTTGTTGCTTCTGGTGTGTAGTATTTGGAATCCTTTTCGTAAGCTTATCCATAGCAAGCAGTTCTAAGGTGTTTATTTATTATTATTTTTTAAAGACCCAGTGACCCTTAATGAAAAATAAATTAGTTTACACTGCACTTATATATATATATATAGATATATATATATATATATATATATATTTAAAATAATTACCACTATAGGATCATCCTCTACTAGAGATTGAGATTGGGTAGGGAAGGGAGCAGAACTTGTAAAAACATATATTTAAGGAAGTATTCTTGTACTCTTTGAAAAGTTTTTAGGGGATGCTAAGAGGATTTCGAGAATTTTTTTTTGGGGTTGGAAGGGGGAGGGGGGGTCTAATTTTGACTAGGATATAAGTTGATAATTTCATTTTTTAAAAAGGACGAAAGAGATTTTTTCAAATCTTCAGGTGGCCGGTCCCTTCCCGTCCCTCTTTACACCCTTCATGATTAAAGTGTAAATATATAAGATGAGAAATTGACCACACTTCGTGTTCTTCTAAATTTTTCTTCCACTCTATATCTAATAAATCTCACGCCCTAATTTGTCGTAAAAAAAATGTCACAATTTTCACTAGCTTTCTTTTCCAGTAGTGCCATATTTTCTCTAACTTAAAATAGGACCAATTTTGGTTGTAGCTATGGCATTTACAACCAATTTCAGCAGTGGGTGTGGAATTTCAATTCGTAGACATTATTCATGCACTCGTAATTACAAGTGATTATACCATGAGTTTAAGTTATTCATTCTACAGGACTATAAATATTTGGCAGGACAACTTCGAAGGATATAGAATTCTTTGTTGTCATCGTTGAAACTAATATTGCTTATAATCTAAAAAATCAGAAAAAGTGTTTGGAAAATTTGTGAAAAGTTGCAAAATCTCTATTTAATCGGCAAGCATTTAAATGCAATTACACCACCGTATTAAAAAAAAATGGTATTCAAAATAAAGCAACTCCAAGCTCCTTTTTTTTCTTCTTTTTTTTTTTGGTGGTGTGTCAATAAAATGTCAATGTACAAAAATATGAAAGTAGACTATAAATAAATAAATAAAACCAATCTGCAATATAAAGGCATTGTTACCGGTCTTAGTTGTTCTTCCATGTCATCTTACTTGCAAAGCATTTTATAGATTGTTAGGTTTTTCCCAATACAACGAGTACTAACATTAGACTTTTCTTTCTAGGTTAATTACAGTTTGTCTATTTGAACTTGATCCTTTATAACACTTTGTCCCCCTTAAACTTTAAATATATATATTTTGCCCCCTTCATTGACTAAGTCAAATGTTAATTATTATTTCTCCATCCAAAATTTTAACAAAATGACATTAATGCCCTTACATAATAGTTCTAGAATAATGCTATACTTTTAATTGGACTATGAAATATTTTGTTGGAAAACACACAAAGTCATATGATTTAAAAAATAAAAAAATAAAAGATGGTATAATACCAAAGAATTGAAAAATTGTATTGTGGAGAAAAAAGAATTTAAAAATTTCTAAAGCATTTGTACAAGTTTTCCATTACTTATCTTTCTTCCTTTAAATTGTAAATGAATTAGTTTTGATAGTTTTCTTTTACTTTGCAGCTTTCACAAAATTTTCACAAGTCAATAAGATGCTATTTGGTAATTTTATACCACACTCATACCTTTCTTTGTATTTTATTTGCATTCTACATTTAAAAAAAATAAAAATTCTCTAAATGCATTTTTCAATATTTTTTATTTTTAATGATGTTTTTATCTCATAAGACACATTAAAAAGTGCTGCAATACAAAAAATAAAAGCAAATAATTTTCATGCCAAATGCATTAATTAATTTTATTTTATTTAAAATAAGTATTGCTATCGACATTGAGATAAATACATTGAGTTGTGTTAGACTTTTTTTGTGAATTATCTAATTCATTTTAGTGCTAAAAGATCAAAATGCATAGTGTAATTGTGTTTAAATGCATTTAGCAACTATTAAAGAAATAGGTATTTATTATGTTACAATTATTATGTGTGTTTAAGAATTAGCCAGGGATATTTTGGTCATGAAAAATATAACTTCATCTTATGCCCATCAAAAAGTTGACCACAATGGGTAAAGTATATATATTTGGAGTTTAGGGGGACAAAGTGTTACAAGGGCTCAAGTTCAAGGGGGCAAAGTGTAATTAACCCTTTCTTTCTAGTTTTTAACTTTGGAAGTATTGTATATAAAGAACTTTATATAAAGTGGGAATGCCACTTGAATTGTTGGTGGTCTTTCGTCCTCTACTCCTGTGCAAATCACGTGGCGTGCAAATCCTATTGCTGGTCCTGAGTGGCTTGTTGCCTTTTTGCTCCTCCATCATCATGCACCGTCATTTTTTGCATCCCTGCTTCTATTTTTTTCCCCCTGGATTCAGATTGCTCACTATCCATTATTTGGTTCTTTTTTATATACCCATGCTGTTTTTTTTTCCGCTCCTTCTTTGCTTTTCTAATGTATTATATATTATATTATTATTATATATTATATACCTATCTTCTATTATATTTATTTTTTATATTTGTTATAAATTCTTTTTTATATATTATTTCACTATTCAGTATTTGCTTCTTTATTAATATAGTACCCATGCTATGTTTTTTTTCCTCTCCTCCTTTAAAATAAATATTTACTATTTGTATGACTTTTTATATTATTTTTTATACTTTTAAATATTATTTTTTCCTTTCTCCCGTTTTTTCATCTTTACTATTATATTTATTCTTTCTTTTGTTATTACTGCCTGACTATTTTTTCCCTTCTGCGTAATAATTTTCCTCATATTTTCTTTTCCCATTTTTTTAAACATATTTTCTTATGTGATCTGTCTTACCTATGTTGTAATAAAAAATTTATTAATCAACATGATAATAGTGCTTATTATTATAAGGCTGGTACTAATGATACATTAGTATGATATCTTATCTATATTGTCATGGAAATATTACTAATCATAATGATAACAGTACTTATTATTATAAGCCTAATACTAATGATAGATTAGTCTAATGATGATGAACACAAGACATTAATAATCGAGCCAGCATAAGCAGACACCTTGCCTGTTTCTTCTATTGGTCGGCACAGTCACCTCTCAGCATACGCAGCCTGCAATTCATTATTTTTGGGTGTCTCCATGCAACATTTGCACGTCTCTAGACATGCTTTCTCAGGTTCTCATGCATCCAAGAGCTTCCAGGTAATCATTTGAGTTTCTTCCACTTGCATTTCAGCCTCCTTTCCTTTTTCTTTTGCTTCCTTTCATGCATTGCTTCCACTTCTTCTTCCTCCAGCTTTTCCTTACCTCTGTTTCCTTGTGCGTCTTTCTTCAATCAGTGTTCTTGCTGCTTTCCTGCTGTTTGCTATTACATCTACTGTAAGTGTTGCTGCAATTTCGCTATCCCTATTCTTGTAGTACTATTTGTATTTTCCCCCCTATTCTTGTACTTATCATGCTTACTGCTTTGTTCTACCTAACGATGCTATTATTATTCATCTTGCATTTTTTTCGATTCTGTTTGTTCTACCGTTTCCATTTTCATTCCATTGTTATCTCTTACTGTTTTGCCTTTCGTTTTTACTTTCACTTGTACCCAGTTTTTAGTTACCTCTGTTCCTTTTCGTCGGCTTTCATGCTGAAACATTGCCTCTGTTCTATATGGTTCGCATGCTTTCTTGGTCATCTTCGTTTGCATGCTATTATTGTTTCTACACTTTGTAGCTTTCTGTGGTTAATTGCTATTTTTCGTGGCGCTCTTCATTTCCTCCAGGTTCTGATAGCTGCAAGTTGCTGCTTATTTTCCTTGCTTCAGCAAGGGGTACTTTAGGAGTAGCAGTTCTAAGCAGGTACTTTTGCTTCTATATAGTTTTGTTTTCCTCATGTCATGTGATTTCTTTGATGATAACCAAAGATTTTCAAAATAATTAGATATTCCCTGCTCAATTTCTGCTGCTTCTAAGAAACCACCAACAACGTACGATAACTATTCAAGAAGGCTATAGAACATGGACTATCAGCATTTTAGAAACTTGGTTTGGAGAAGGCTGGCAAGACTTCTGCGAGAATAATATCATCCGGGAAGATGACACAATGTTCCTTCGACATTCTGGAAACTTGATGTTCGACGTGCTCCATTACTCAGCAACAAAAACGCATGACTACTTACCTTGGACTCATCCACTACCTGGTCTGTTAGATACTCTAGACCATGTTATCCTAAAAAGTTAGTTTTCTCATGCTTAAACACTTCCAGATTTTTAGCATCGTTCTTGTTTTATTTGCTAGCTTTGTGCGCTTACCTTTTTTTATTAAACACAGAACAAAGAATGCAGTGTCAGAAAGTAGCATCGGCAATGAAACCAGATTTCGTTCAAGACCTCGCTAATGGTCTATTATTCTATGAGATCTTCACTGAGCAAAACCAACATAATTTTGTGAGCTTCAGTTATCTCCTGTTTTATTTTTTCATTCGCTGCTTTTTTTCCCACTAATAATTTTTCCTTTCGCTGAACAACAGAGAGTGCCCAAATTTGTATCCTTCTTCATACATGGTGACAAAACTCCTCTGATCACCCTAAGAACTGGAAACAAGACAATCACTCTTGGAATGCGTCGGAGACAGTTTACAACAAATTGGAACACGTTTAGTTTTGAGCATCAGCTACAATTTGGCGACGCTTTAGTATTTATCCCTGAAACAGAGTCCTACTATACTGCCCTAATCTTCGACAAACGTGGAGTCGAAAAGCTGTTCCCTTGGTACAATAAGTTCTGCATCTTCTCCGATGCACCAACCAGTAGAACTTAGCCAGCTTCTTTTACATTAGTTCTAGGAGAAACGTTTTCCTTCTTATATGTTCGCTAAGCATATGAATGCCAGCTTTTATTGTCCTTTTTTTTCCCATACCAAATTTACCTTAGCAATTTATCTAAAACGTGCCGCACATTTATTTCAACCATTCAGGAAATTTCGACCAAATTAATTCTCTTTAATTCTATTAGTTAAAGGAAATTATTTTGCCTACAGACAGTTATCTGTCCACTTTAATTCCCTACAATTTTTTTAAAATCTGTTACCCTGAGAGTGGAACAAATAATTATGTTTATTATATTCTACCTTAATTATCCACTTTTTAATTAATGCCAAGTTCTCCATATCGTTAATTTATAATTGCATTCCGCTGCTCACCAAATTTCATGTTACATGGTAAAAAATAAATTTCTACTAACTTTTGGCTTCTTGATTCAGATGCGGTGTCGTTTGAATTAATGGTTTGTGTATCCTTTTTTCCATCTTTATAATTATCTCCCCTACACCACCTAATTTTTACACAACATACTGCAATTACAAATTATAGTACTTTATTAAATTCATACTCTGTAATGCTCCTGGTGGGCATTACATTAATTCTTCACCGTGCGCAAGCACGGTATATTTTTGCTAGTCTAATGTAACTGAACGAGTGCATTCAAAGTGTACCGCGCCTCGCTTCCGAAAGTTTACTATAAATACTACGGACAGGAGGCTTTGTCTACGGACAGGAATATCTAATTGAACGCACAAATAGTTTGTTTATGATATTATGTAGTGTACAAATAATAGATCGAATTGTATGCAGCTAATATATCTATTTCCTATATAGGATACAATAATACCAATTTGTTTGAACATTAAAATTTGATTAAATCTACATACGATCATAGGCGACCAAAAAAGAAAGATGAATGGATAAATTTTATTTAAAGAAAAATAACCTTAATTTCAAATCGATGCTATATTAAATCTAAATAAGCTCTGATTTTGATTTTTAATACTCATACTGATCTCATTTTTTTCCAATTCTGATTTTTTTAAATCTAAATCTGGGCATCTTTATTATTGCAATGTCCAATATGTTTATTATTGCAATTTCCCTTTCTCTTGTTTATGCCTGTGAGAGACATGCTCGCTACATTGACGTATGTTTGAGTTGAATATCTTTAGCTCTTTTACAGAAAATTCTACATTTAGTAAAATTATAATTAAAGCACCAATTCAAATGGAGCTTAGAAAGCTTATAGTTCATTTGGAGGGATCTAGCCTGCGATGTCTCATAACTAAAAAAAAGTACTACCAAAAAAGAATAATTTTTTTGACTGGTTTTGGAAAGAAAAAGAACAGGGACTGCTCGTGCCTGCTGTGCGTCTTGGTCATATTATGATTTGAACTGGATACATCCCATAATTCAAAAAAAATTGTTAGCAAAAAGAATGATTGTATATTACTGCTTTCAGAAAGAAAAAGAACAGGGAGTATCATATTGCTACTTTTTGGGAATAAAGAATAATTCCATTTAAAGTCAAGTGGTTCAGTGGCTAACTGGCAATAAACTATTCCAACATATGCGCTAGATGATAGCTTTTTTCCTCGATTGAGATCGAGCATATTTGAGATCGAAAAGGGTGGTAATATTGTTATCTCACAATTTTGGTTAGCATGAAATCAGTACTAACCTAAACCTAAATGCAAGTCCTCTTAACTTTAAAATTCAACAAGAATGCGACCAACATGTCTTTGTGGAATATGATGTCGTGGTCTTTAATCTGAAGTGCATAGCTTTTTTCCTCGATTGAGATCGAGCATATTTGAGATCGAAAAGGGTGGTAATATTGTTATCTCACAATTTTGGTTAGCATGAAATCAGTACTAACCTAAACCTAAATGCAAGTCCTCTTAACTTTAAAATTCAACAAGAATGCGACCCAACATGTCTTTGTGGAATATGATGTCGTGGTCTTTAATCTGAAGTGCAGCCCAAATCGGTTGCTCTTTGTCAAATTTTTGCTTCAAGATCAGTTTTTCACTGTGTTGGGAGTATTATAACGAACTGACAAATATTGTAACAAGAGTTGGCTTCAAATCATGATAGAATATCACTTTCCTTTAAGTTTTATTTGTCTGGTATAACATGCAATAACTTTGAACAAATATCTTTTAGGATAAGATGAAATTTGTTTGTCTTAAACTCTTGCACAAAGTAAGACAAACCCTCTTGAACTAAGGAGTGCTTTTGAGAGAATTCTAAGTAGTAGGAAAGTGACTTTCTGCAGCAAATCACTCTCTACTTGACCTCTTTATATATGAGAGAATGTTTAAGAAACAAATGAACATAATAAATACTTGTATGAATAGATTCAAGGTAGTATACAAATTCATGCACTTTAATTCATACATCTCATGATTCTATGATCAAAGATATGAATCTATCCTTACATTCAAGGATCTCCACATACATGAATATATATATATGTGAGAACCCGTATTTTTCATTTTCTAGGTTATATAATTTTCATGGCTTGTTTTCTGCATTTTCGTGATTAGAAAAAAAATTCTAGATGAATTTAAGGAGCAGATATAATTTTTAGATGTTTTTTTTCTAGTATCGAATGGATTTTGAGAAATTAAGAGCGTATACCGGACGTGGGACCCACTAGTGCGAAAAGTTCGGAAAAATTCGACCAACTAGGTTAAGTTTTAGATACTGGAATTAATTTATCGGGTGTTAAGAGATAAGTAGAGGTTGCAATTTGGATTGATATGAGAGAGACAAGTTAGGTAGGTATTTAATAAAAGGTGACAAGTGTCACTTGGCTATTGGTTGGACCATTTGACTACTATTGCATGTCTTACCAATTGACTTAAATATCTTAAAATTCACCAAAAATCCCTCATTCTTCTCTTCCTCTTGGCCGAATCTCTTAAGCAAGGAAAGAAAGAAAACTCTTCAAGATTTTGGCTTCCATCTTGCTTCAATCAACTTACTCAACCATCCAACCTTGATTTTGCTCCATAAAACCACTTAAGGAAGTGTTGGTGAGTTGTTGTGTGGAATTATTTGGAAAGCTAAGGTGACCAATAGCTCTCTCTCTCTCTCTTGTTTTAAGGTAAGTTGTGAAGACCTACCCTCCTCCCTTAATTGATGCTTAAATCATGCTTAGTGGTAGTAGAAGATGCAAGTTTATGGATTAATTCTTGATTTGTGGTTGAAATGATCAAGTTTTATTATTTTTGGGGATTTTTCTGTTTTAATATAAGCATGATTGTGTGGCTATCTATGATGATTGAAAATGGTCTATAATGACTTAAGGAGGTGGGAAAAGTGATTAATTGCAACAAATTTCTGGTTTGGAAGAAATTTCAGAAAACTAGGGTTCTTGAGGGAGCATTCTGTCCGAAATTTTAGGTCCTATATAGAGGCCGAATTGGCCTTGTCTTAAAACATGAAAGTTGTAGGTAAGGACATTTTATAGGTGCCTACAAAATTTCAGGTCAATCGGAGTAGTGTAGAATGAGATAAATCGAAATTACTATTGCTGTTCTGGTTTTACCCGAATGTAAGAATTGCGCCTGTAATTGGTTGTTTTGGCTGGAATTGCTTCCAAATTGGTTGTTGAGGCCTTCTGATAAAATTTACCCCTATTTCTTAGCTTTCAGTTGGTTTTGGAATTTCTGGATTTGGACTTGTAGAACCTGAGTTATGATGTTTTCGCTAGAATGCGTTTTGGTGAATCTGTTTTACGTTTTTTATGTAGTATCTTGCATTTTCGACCTGTGTGCACTCAAAACTGGGTTGAGTGACCTTCTGTGATATTGTATCCCTGTATCTTAGCTTCTAAATGGTGGGTCTTTTACCCTCATCCGATAATCGTAGTGAAATTGGTGCCATTACCGCAAAATGAGGACAAAAACTGTTTTCTTTTCAGGGCCAAAGCTAGTTACATTTCCGAAATTTCTGGTTTCCTTTAATGGTTGTATATACTTATGGAACCCTATTGGGGTCATGTTTGGCCTTGGTTTATGACTCGTTATCGAGTCTCATGATATTTGTTTGCATGTTTTAGGACGTGACCGTGGTGCACAACGTTCTTTTGACGGAAGTGAATGAAACCACATTTGCGAACTTAGTGAGTGTTCTATATACGTTTTGTTTCTATGACTATGTGGATTGTTGTGACTATGTGGTTATTTGTGAACATTTGATTAAATGTTAATTGTTTTCTACGATTTCTAAAATGATCTTTTGCTAGGTGAGTGTGTATTTTATCGCACTCGACCTAAATAAATATGAGATTTTTGGTGTTTAAATGTTGAAATATTAATTGCGCATGAATGTAAGCCTTTTGGCTGAACTGGGCCCTTGCCTTTGTTACCGATCGACTCGAGCCAGAAGCGGACTCGGTCGGGCGATTTGGTGACCTGGGTGCACATTTGGTATACTCGAGTATTACCTTGTAGTCCGGTCAACGTCCAGATGGGTGGAGTCCGGTCAACGTCCGGATGGGGGGGAAAGCCTGGCCAACGTCCAGGAGGAGGTAAACAAGAATGAACAAACGAACGTCAAAGAAAAAAACGAGGGGTTTTACTTACAAAGATGCAATTTTAAATAATTGGAGGAATAAGGAAATAAATGGGAAATGAACAACGAATTGCTCCTTGTGAGCCTGTATCCTTTTAATGAATGTATTATAATTGCTTTATATTGGACATGTTTTCTGGATTATTTGTTATTACATGATTAATGTCCTTGTTCAATTACTTGTTTTTGTATATAGAATCTCACTGAGCTTTTATCTCACCCCTTTAGTTTGTTTTCCTTAACAGGGGAAGGCGAGCAAGGACGAGAGCTCAGTTTAGACTAGCCTAGACTAGTTTTTGGTGTTGTTGTGACAGTCCCACCTCCCCCTAAGGCGAACCAGAGGGTTCGGAGGGCCGCCTGCCCAGCTCTCGCCGGGACTCAGTCGTTCACTACAGTCCTCAAATGAATTACAAGAATAAACCTCAAATATACATCACATGGTCCACAAATATACATCCAAGTCTCCAATGGTTCCATGTCACAAATGCAGCGGAAACTAATTCCCCAAGCGGAAATAATTCCCCAAACTATACATAAAATGATTCCAAATCCAAATTGTACAAAATATAGGCCATCCCTTCACGTGAATAAGCACAACAAGACCTTCCTTCGCTTTGAGCCCTGTGGAGGGAAATAAAATATTTTTGGGGTGAGCTAGAAGCTCAGCGAGTAACCGGTGAAAGCAGTAATCAAATATATTTCACAATGTTGCATTTCGATCATTTTGATGATGTCATGATTCAGAGATCAAATGATAAGTCCAGAAACAATTACAACATTTACAATACATTAAATATGGAGTGTCAATAATTCAAGAAACATTTACAATGGAAAGCGATAGTAACATTCATTAAAAGGATACGGCCCACATGGAGCTATTTGTTTGTTCGTTCGATCCCTTTTTTTTTTTTCCGGACGTTGGCCGGACTCCACCCATCCGGACGCAGCCGGACTCCACCCATCCGGACGTAGCCGGACTACAAGGTAATACTCGAGTATACCAAATTCACCCAGGGTCACCATATCGCCCGACCGAGTCCGCTTCTGGCTCGAGTCGATCGGTAACGAAAGGCAGTGGCCAGTTCAGCCAAACGGCTTACATTCATGCACAACTAGCATTTAATCATTAATCATTGAAAATTTCATATTTATTTAGGTCGAGTGCGATAAAGTACACACTCGCCTAGAAAACTCGTTTTAACAATCATTGAAAGCACTTAACACATTATCAATCAATAATAACAAGCCAATAAATCAAGGAATACAGCAACAAGGAACACTCATATGCAAGCACGCATGATATGTAAGAAAACAGTTCAAAAGTAACTTTGGAAACAGTTTAAAGGTAACTAATGCAAGAAAACGGTTCAAAAGTAACTGTGGAAACAGTTCAAAAGTAAATAATGCAGGAAACGGTTCATAAATAACTTTAGAAATAGTTTGAGGTCACTCACCTCTATGGCTCAGAAACCATCCATCATATATCATTGCCTTGCTCAAATCCAAGTCTTAGATCACAAACTCAATGCAATCAAGTCCTTTCAAAGTTCGGACAGCACTTCCCCTAAATTTGCTTACTTTCCCAGCCATCAAGGCTTCATTATTTCCTCAGCCAACCCCAAAGGTACACACACAACAACAAGTTCATCCAATAGCCATTCAGCAAGCTCCAAGTAGTACTAGTACAAGTCAAACTAGGGAAAAGTCCGGAAATGAAAGTTAAGCTCAAAACCAGAAAAATAGCTTTTGACATCCTTTTGCGGTAATGGAACCAAAGGCACTACGACTGTCGGATGAAGGTGCAAGATACACCGTTTAGAAGCTAAGAGATAGGGATACAATATTGCAGAAGGTCACTCAACCCAGTTTCGAGTGTAACCAGGTCAAAAATGCAAGATACCATACCAGAATCACAAAAATAGATTCACATAACGCATTCTAGCGGAAACATCATAAAGCAGGCTATCCAAGTCCAAATCCAGAAATTCCAAAACCAGCTGAAAGCTAAGAAACAGGGTTACATTTCATCAGAATACCTCAACAACCAATTCGGAAGCATTCTCAACCAAAATAACCCATTACAGACGCACTTCTCAATTTCGGGTAAAACCAGAGCAGCAATAGTAATTTCGACTTTTCTCATTCTACACTACTCCGATTGACCTGAAATTTTTTAGGCACCTCTAAAATGTCATTCCCTACAACTTTGATGTTTTAAACCAAGGCCAATTCGGCCTCTACATATGAGATAAAAATTCGGGCAGAATGTAATTGCCAAGAACCCTAATTTTCCAGATTTCTTCCAAAACAGAAATTGATTGTAATTAATCACTTTTTCCACCTCCTAGAGTCATTAAACATCATTTCCAATCATCATACATGACCCCATAATCATATCCATATGAAAACAGAAAAATCCCCAAAAATTATAAAACTTCACCAATTCAACCAAAATCAAGATATAATCCATAAAAGTGCATCTTATACCACCACCAAGCATTAATTGAACATCAAATAAGGGAGGAGAGTGGTTCCTCACAACTCACCTTAGCCATACAAGAGATAGAGCAACAAATCACCTTAGCTTTCCAAACAACTCCACAAAACACCTCAAGACCACTTAGCAAAGAGATTTTATGGAATGATTTGGAGTTTTATTGGTTGGATTTGAAGATTGAGCAAGAAAAAGAAGGAAGAAATTGAGAGCTTTTCTTTCTTTCTTGAGCAAGAACATTCGGCCAAGAAGCTTGCAAAATGAAGCTTATTTTGATCAATTTTTTTGTATTTATTTGGTAAAGGTAAAGGTAAAGTCAAATGGTCAAAGTCCAAGATTAAATTAGATGGTGACACTTGTCACCTTTAGGTTTAAAACTTATCTTTTTGTCTCTCCAATACAAATATCTTAACACTTTGTAAAATAATATCACTTAATACAAAATTCCAACAAGTTGTCAAAAATATAATGCATTTACCGCACTTGCGGGTCCCACGTTCAAAATACGCTTTTAATTTCTCAAAAACTAACCGATACTAGAAAAATCATTTTCAAACTATCTTTGCTCATAAACTTTATCTGGGGAATTTTTCTAATAAAGAAAATGTAGAAAAGGCGGGCGATTAAATAAAATAAACCCTAGAAAATTAGAAAATTTTCGGGTTCTCACACTCATTCTTTTCGGGGCGTCACAGTTGTAATGGTTCTCGCCCTAGTGCTTGGCACGGGCTGGATGTGTGGTGAACTGAGAACCTTTGTATATTCGATGTTTGTACTCCCTTTTGAGATAGTAATGTATATAAGTTTTGCTTTAAGTTTTGGATCGTCGTTATATTTATTCTCGTGATTTATTTCGATTTTTAATTGAGGATTGAAGTGAACGAGTGAGTCCTGGCGAGAGCTGGGCAGGCGGTCCGCCGAACCCTGGGGCACACCCTAGGGGGAGGTGGGGCTGTCACAGGTGGTATCAGAGCTTAGGCTTCAGATTCCTGTAGTGTATCCTAGGCTTGAAGTTTAGGATGCCGGACTGTGGGATTTGATTTGATTCGATTTGACTTGAAAGTTAAGCGATTGAGGGATAAAACCTATAGCTGCTTCGCGTGGTCTCGACGCGGAGTGACCTTGGACTAAGTGGTGAATAAGTATGAGGGACTAAGTGAAGCTATGAATTGCGAATGTTATAGGCCTTAAATCTTTCTCATGGTATCTGAGGATCATAGATAGGTATGTCAGGTAGGAATTTCGATTGTAGATAGTTTACTCTTGGGACTGCAACTCGAGATGTGAATTATCTTATTTCGGATTCTTGTGCCTGAGTACTCCAGAGTTGTACTTGAGACTTGCATTTTGGGAACATGAACAGGCTTTGTCTGACTAGAATGAGCACAAGAGGACAGGGACATCTAGTTTGGATAGTAAGTGATGTGAGGGACTGGACGGGCTGATACTGGGACGACTTCACCTTTTCCTTTTGATTTACCTGTATATTGTTACTACATGACGTTAGTATACATGTGTGTACATGATTATCTGTCCAACTTGATATGTATTTGTGTATTTGCTTATCCGTCTTCTTGATATGGCATGTTATGTGCTTATATGTTTATTGGTGTATTTGGAATGCTAGAATTTGTTACTGTGTTTATTTACTAAGTTACCTTTTGGGAAAAAGAAAAGAAAATAGAGAGGGAAAACATATATATGGACGGGAGACGTAGTCGTGGACGTGGAGCTAGTCGTGGCCGTGGAGCTAGGCAAGCTCAAGAACCGAGAGAAGAGAGAGAAACAGTGGCCGAGCAAGAACAGGGACCGAGGGTTGAGGCTGGAGATCAAATGGCAACGGCGATGCAACAAATGACAAATATCCTGACACGACTGGTAGATCAACAGGGTCAAATGCCAGTGAATCAACCCCGAAATCCTGAGATCGGAGAGGATAAGGCTCTTGAGAGATTCCAAAAGTTTCTACCTCCGAAATTTCAAGGAGGGCCTGATCCGGATATAGCTGAGCAGTGGTTGGAGGCAATGATTAATATCTTCGCGGCTTTGAATTACACGGAGCAAAGACAAGTAAATTTTGCTGTATTTCAATTCGAAGGACCAGCCCGCGCGTGGTGGAATGTAATTAAGGCCAAGTGGGAAAGAGAACAGACGGTATGGACATGGGCGAACTTTGTAAGGGAATTTAACGAAAAGTATCTCCCACCTTTAGTCCAAGAAAGGAGAGAGGACGAATTTATTGGCTTGCGTCAGGGAACCCTAAGTGTGGCCGAATATGAGACCAAATTTACTAGACTATCTAAATTCGCTTCCGAATTGGTGGTTACGGAGCGACGGAGAATAAGACGATTTGTACAAGGACTAAATTTGGAAATCCAGGAGGCATTAGCGGCAGTTCAAGTTAATACGTTTACAGAGGCTCTTGAGAAGGCCCAAAGAATTGAGGATGTGAAAGCCCGAGCAAAAGCCTTTCAAACGCGGAAAAGAGATACATCCAGCAGTACACCTGAGGAATTCGGAGAAAAGACAATGCTCTCCAAAGTGCAAAAAGTGAACCATTCACCTCGCCCACCTTGGACATTAAGAGCATTAGGTGAAAGGTCCATGAAAGGAAGTCAGATCGGATCAAAGGACATTTCTCGAGAAGATCCAACAGTAGCTCCTCGATTGGCCTGTGGATACTGTGGAAAGGCAAATCACACTGAGAATGATTGCTGGCGGAAAGGGGGAAAATGTTTGATTTGTGGGAGTAGCAATCATCAACTTAACAATTGCCCGAAGAAACAGCCACGAGAGGGTAGTACTCATGAAAGAGGAAACCGAACAAAAGTATCAACACAAGTTTATGCCGTAGATCAACAACAAGTTCTGGGGTCCTCCGAGATGATGGAAGGTATGAATTTCGAGGGCGAAATTCTTTTAAGGGGGAGAGAGTGTGAGAACCCGTATTTTTCATTTTCTAGGTTATATATTTTTCATGACTTGTTTTCTGCATTTTCGTGATTAGAAAAAAAATTCTAGATGAATTTAAGGAGCAGATATAATTTTTAGATGTTTTTTTTCTAGTATCGAATGGATTTTGAGAAATTAAGAGCATATACCGGACGTGGGACCCACTAGTGCGAAAAGTTCGGAAAAATTCGACCAACTAGGTTAAGTTTTAGATACTGGAATTAATTTATCGGGTGTTAAGAGATAAGTAGAGGTTGCAATTTGGATTGATATGAGAGAGACAAGTTAGGTAGGTATTTAATAAAAGGTGACAAGTGTCACTTGGCTATTGGTTGGACCATTTGACTACTATTGCATGTCTTACCAATTGACTTAAATATCTTAAAATTCACCAAAAATCCCTCATTCTTCTCTTCCTCTTGGCCGAATCTCTTAAGCAAGGAAAGAAAGAAAACTCTTCAAGATTTTGGCTTCCATCTTGCTTCAATCAACTTACTCAACCATCCAACCTTGATTTTGCTCCATAAAACCACTTAAGGAAGTGTTGGTGAGTTGTTGTGTGGAATTATTTGGAAAGCTAAGGTGACCAATAGCTCTCTCTCTCTTGTTTTAAGGTAAGTTGTGAAGAACCACCCTCCTCCCTTAATTGATGCTTAAATCATGCTTAGTGGTAGTAGAAGATGCAAGTTTATGGATTAATTCTTGATTTGTGGTTGAAATGATCAAGTTTTATTATTTTTGGGGATTTTTCTGTTTTAATATAAGCATGATTGTTTGGCTATCTATGATGATTGGAAATGGTCTATAATGACTTAAGGAGGTGGGAAAAGTGATTAATTGCAACAAATTTCTGGTTTGGAAGAAATTTCAGAAAACTAGGGTTCTTGAGGGAGCATTCTGTCCGAAATTTTAGGTCCTATATAGAGGCCGAATTGGCCTTGTCTTAAAACATGAAAGTTGTAGATAATGACATTTTATAGGTGCCTACAAAATTTCAGGTCAATCGGAGTAGTGTAGAATGAGATAAATCAAAATTACTATTGCTGTTCTGGTTTTACCCGAATGTAAGAATTGCGCCTGTAATTGGTTGTTTTGGCTGGAATTGCTTCCAAATTGGTTGTTGAGGCCTTCTGATGAAATTTACCCCTGTTTCTTAGATTTTAGTTGGTTTTGTAATTTCTGGATTTGGACTTGTAGAACCCGAGTTATGATGTTTCCGCTAGAATACGTTTTGGTGAATCTGTTTTACGTTTTTGATGTAGTATCTTGCATTTTCGACCTGTGTGCACTCAAAACTGGGTTGAATGACCTTCTGTGATATTGTAGCCCTATCTCTTAGCTTCGAAATGGTGGATCTTGCACCCTCATCCGATAATCGTAGTGAAATTGGTGCCATTACCGCAAAATGAGGACAAAAACTGTTTTCTTTTCAGGGCCAAAGCTAGTTACATTTCTGAAATTTCTGGTTTCCTTTAATGGTTGTATATACTTATGGAACCCAATTGGGGTCATGTTTGGCCTTGGTTTATGACTCGTTATCGAGTCTCATGGTATTTGTTTGCATGTTTTAGGACGTGACCATGGTGCACAACGTTCTTTTGACGGAAGAGAATGAAACCACATTTGCGAGCTTAGTGAGTGTTCTATATACGTTTTGTTTCTATGACTATGTGGATTGTTGTGACTATGTGGTTATTTGTGAACATTTGATTAAATGTTAATTGTTTTCTACGATTTCTAAAATGATCTTTTGCTAGGTGAGTGTGTACTTTATCGCACTCGACCTAAATAAATATGAGATTTTTGGTGTTTAAATGTTGAAATATTAATTGCGCATGAATGTAAGCCTTTTGGCTGAACTGGGCCCTTGCCTTTGTTACCGATCGACTCGAGCCAGAAGCGGACTCGGTCGGGCGATTTGGTGACCTGGGTGCACATTTGGTATACTCGAGTATTACCTTGTAGTCCGGTCAACGTCCGGATGGGGGGAAAAGCCTGGCCAACGTCCAGGAGCAGGTAAACAAGAATGAACAAACGAACGTCAAAGAAAAAAACGAGGGGTTTTACTTACAAAGATGCAATTTTAAATAATTGGAGGAATAAGGAAATGAATGGGAAACGAACAACGAATTGCTCCTTGTGAGCCTGTATCCTTTTAATGAATGTATTATAATTGCTTTATATTGGACATGTTTTCTGGATTATTTGTTATTACATGATTAATGTCCTTGTTCAATTACTTGTTTTTGTATATAGAATCTCACTGAGCTTTTAGCTCACCCCTTTAGTTTGTTTTCCTTAACAGGGGAAGGCGAGCAAGGACGAGAGCTCAGTTTAGACTAGCCTAGACTAGTTTTTGGTGTTGTAATGGTTCTCGCCCTAGTGCTTGGCACGGGCTGGATGTGTGGTGAATTGAGAACCTTTGTATATTCGATGTTTGTACTCCCTTTTGAGATAGTAATGTATATAAGTTTTGCGTTAAGTTTTGGATCGTCGTTATATTTATTCTCGTGATTTATTTCGATTTTTAATTGAGGATTGAAGTGAACGAGTGAGTCCTGGCGAGAGCTGGGCAGGCGGTCCGCCGAACCCTGGGGTACACCCTAGGGGGAGGTGGGGCTGTCACAATATACATTCAAATTCATGAATGAATATACATTTATCACAATGTATGTACATTTTAAAATCAATTGATTCATAATACAATATATGTATGTACATCCTAAAATCACTAGATACAAATTTTGAAAATTTCCAACAATCTCCCGCCATTTTCAAAATTTAGAAAATGGACTTTCAAAAGATCACCGAATAACCCCACACTCAAATACATAAATAATGGTGTCTTTCGATTGAACCACTATTTTAGTGAAGGTTCTTTGAAATCAATCCTACAAGATGGTAGACAAGCTTTGAACGAACCACTTGTATATTGGACTAACCTCATAAAGACATCACACATTGAGCAATGCACAACCATAAGTTCTTCAATGATACATTTTACGACCTTGTATCACTATCCTTTCATGAATGCTACAAAGTAAAATCCTTAACTTTGTGGTTTGCCGAAAACCAACATTCATATAAGCGACATCTTAGTGCCCCCGCCATTGATAGCACTTTTAAAATTCATTAAGAGTCCAATGACTCACCCTTACATTTGCACTGGCGAGAATAACATGCACTATTCTACATTGGTATGTCTAAACTTCACACAGTGCACCAACTACAAGAATGATGTACTTTCACTTATTGAATTCAAGACTAGACGTTGTATCTAGCGTTGAATTGAGGTTCCACCATTAATGAGTAAGAATTTTGGACTTTGAACCCATCCCCTTTGATGTTTGTAACACCAAGTTCCTTTATAACCCTTTTGTTAAAGGATCACTCAAATTTTCATTAGATCTCACAAAATCAATTGATATGACTCCATTTGTGATCAAATCTTTGACATAACTATGTTTTAAACCAACATGCCTTGACTTACCTTTGTACACTTGACTATATGCTTTAGCAAGTGTAGCTGCACTATCACAATGTATTGAGATAGGTGACAAAGGTGTCAGCCATAATGGTATATCACAAAGTAAATTACGTAGCCATTCAGCTTCTTTACAAGATGAAGCAAGTGCTACAAACTCTACTACCATTGTTGAATCAGTGATACAAGTTTGTTTCTTAGAACTCCAAGAAACGGCATGTCCACCAAGCATAACGATCCAACCACTTGTCGACAAGTGATCATTTTTATTAGTGATCCAACTAGCATTTGAAAATCCTTCAACTAGATACATATAGAAGTCCGATCCAAAGTCTTTTGGCTTTCTAGCTCTTTTGCTCCTTCTCAATTCAATGGTTTCATTTTCACCATCTTTTGTCAATTCGCTTGATTTTGGAATAGCATCTTTTGGAATAGCATCCCTAGGTTCAATTATAGTATTAACCAAAATTGAATTATTAGGTTCAATTACCATGAACCTATATGCTTTGCTATTTTGTGCATATCCTAAAAATATATACTCCACACCTCTTTCTTTCAATTTCCTTTTTTTAGGTTCTGGGTGTTTTACAACAGCCCTACAACCCCAAACTCTCAAATAGTTTAGGTTAGGCTTCCTTTTATTCTAAAATTCATAAGGGGTTATAGAACTCCTTTTTTTAGGAACTCTATTTAGGATATGACAAGCTGTTAACAAGGCTTCCCCCCAAAATTCTTGACTTAGTCCAGACTTTGACAAAAGTGCATTAATCATTTTCGTCAATACACAATTTTCCTTTTCTGGGACTGGTTCTTGGGTTGTTGGCCGTTCTTGCTTCCTTGAGACTTCTTAGCTTGTCCCTCTTCAATCACATGCACTTTTGAAGTAAAATCTTTTTTGTCTTCAAGAATTTGTGTATCCTTCTTTTCTTGTATGCGAATTTCCTCTTCTACTCGAAGAGATTTAGCAAGAATCTCAAGAGAGATATCTTCTTTTTTATGTTTGATGTCTCTCTTGAAATCTTTCCTAGAAGGTGATAATTTATCTATTATAAAGCAAACAATAATGGCTTCATCCATGTGCAGATTGTGTTATGTGAAGTGATTAAGAAGCCTTTTAATTTTACTAAATTGCTCCATAACAGACCTATTATCTACCATTTTATAATTATTAAAAGATGAGACAAGAAACTTCTTACTTGTCTTCTTGCATGTGCTTGGACTCCAAACGATCCCAAAGTTCCTTGGCGGTAGTAATTGAATGGTAGATATCAAATAGGCTATCACTCATGGTATTGAGGATGTGACCATAGCAAATTTCATCATCGTTCTCCCATTTCTGACGTTTTTGAATGTCTTCAAGAGTTTCTTCCTCGGGATTGATGACCAATGGCTTTGGGGTGGTCAAAACATAGACCACTTGGAGAGCAGTAAGAAGGAAATGAACACGTTTTTGCCAACGAATGAAATTTCCTCCGTCAAACCTCTCGTGCTTGACAATGTTGGATGCCAACTCTTTCAAGGTACCAGCCATTGTAGAGTACAAAATAAAGCCTAAAGATTGTTGGGAGTATCACAAGGAACT
The DNA here is from genome assembly GCF_003713205.1 of Coffea eugenioides. NCBI lineage: Eukaryota > Viridiplantae > Streptophyta > Magnoliopsida > Gentianales > Rubiaceae > Coffea > Coffea eugenioides. The sequence continues at coordinate 14,227,156 of NC_040044.1, forward strand.
GGCGAATATTGTGACAAGAATTGGCTTCAAATCATGATAGAATATCACTCTCCTTTAGGCTTTATTTGTCCGGTATAACGTGCAATAATCTTGGACAAATATCCTTTAGGATAAGATGAAATTTGTTTGTCATAGACTCTTGCACAAAGTAAGACAAACCCTCTTGAACTAAGGAGTGCTTTTGAGAGAATTCTAAGTGATAAGTGCATATTTTACGCATTTTAAGTGTGTTTTATTAGTTAGTTTTGGTGTGTTTTAACTACTTTTATAGCTAAGTAACTAAGGCCCCGTTTGGAACCTAAGTTTTTTGGAAGTTTGTCTAAAACTTTACTGTAGTGTACTGTAGAAGTTTTTGGAAAAATTTTTTAAGATGAAAAACTTTTTTTCCTTTTTTTTTCTCTTTCTCTTTTTCTTTCTTTCCTTTTTCTTTTCTTTCCTCTCTTCTTCTTCTTCTTCCTTCCCCCTCCCCCTTCCCTCCGCCATTACCTCTGCCTCCCCAGCAGCCATGGTCCTACCCATTTTTTTTCTTTTCTTTCTTTTTCTCTTTCTTTCCTTTTTCTTTTTTTTCCTCTCTTCTTCTTCTTCTTCTTCCTTCCCCCTCCCTCTTCCCTCCCCTGCCACCTCTATCTCTCCCACAAGAAGCAGCAGCCTGCACGCCCAAATTTTTGTTTTCTTTTTCTCTTCCCCTCTTCTCCCCTCTCCCTCTCTACTCCCCTTCACCCTCCCCCCTCCCTCCCGAAGCTAGAGAACCAGCACCCAAGCCCTTTTCAATTTTTGTTTTTGTTTTTTCTCTCCCCCTCTTCTCCATCTCCCTCTCCCCCTTTGCCCAATCTGGTCGCGTGACCAGAGGGTGGCCAGGGAGGGGAGGGGGAGAAGAGGGGGAGAGGGGATGCGATCTGGTCGTGGGAAGGGAGAGGGTGGCGATCTGGTCGTGGGAGGGGAGGGGGAGCAGAGTGGTCGTGGGAAGGGGGGTGGCTAGGGAGGGGAGGGAAAGAAGAGGGGGAGAGGGGAGGAAGGAGAGAGGGAGGGATAAAGGAAGGAAAAAAAAAAAAAGGGAACCCCGGCGCCAGAATAGGTGGCCAGCGCCGAAAGCGGCGGCAGAGGTGGTGGCCGGCGATGAAGGTGTGGTGGATTGGGGTGGGGGAGAAAGAAGAAGAAAAGAGAAAGTTTTTTATGTATTAGATATTTTTGAAGTGTGTAGGTTAAAAAATTTGATAAGTTTTTTTGGGTTCCTGTAGCTAAAATTATTAAAAAACTAGTAGCAAACAAACTAGCCAAAAAACTTGGGTTCCAAATAGGCCCTAAGTTTCTAGTGAAAATATATATTTTGTGGTTTAAAGTGTAAAAATTGCATTTCTATGGATTTTAATGGTGCAAATTTCATGTTTTTGTAGGTTTAATGATTCAATTATCAAAGGGAGTGAATTGAGAACATATTTGGATGATTATTGATGATTTGAAGTAGTTTAAAGAAGACATGAAGTGCAAAGATGAAATGCAAGCAAGAACAAAAGAAAGGAAGTTTCACAACTTTGACACCTTGTGATATTTTGACAATATTTTGAGCTACAAGCATTGGATTGAGGTGATTCTTGAATCATTTTGAAGCTAAGAGATATCTCTACATTTGGTATAAGACATTGAAGTCCATTTTAGTCTTTTTCCTTGTCAAAAAGTCGAAATATAGAAGTGCAATTTCATTATTGAAAGCTAAAACAGAGTTCGGATCAGTTGAGGGTAGTTTGGTCATTTCTCGGTCCACAGAGTTCTAAATTGGATGATTCTTGATGCATTGGAAATAAGTTACAGAGCTACAACTTTCATGTTTTACACGAGCTAGTTCAGTCTCAATCATCAAGAAAATATCAGTTGAAAGTGGACCAAAAATAGAGCAAGGATGAAATTTGCCCCAAAAGTGCAAACCTATAAAAGAGAAAATATGGGGTACAATATGCGACTCAAGGTCGCGTATTTTAGGTCACGTATTCATCATTTTCAGCTGCAACTTGCTCTGCAACTTGTTCTTTGTTCACACAACTTTCCAACTCAATTCCAGCAAGCAATTTCGACTGTATCTGACCAAGAAGAGTGTGAAAACTTGGAGAACAACTCTTGGTGAGTTCAAAAGCCAACTTTGCTAACCAAAAAACAACTCACCTTGAGCTTGAATTCTCTATAAATAGCAGCCTTTGGAGGACATTTTCATAACTTTGGAAGGCTAGAGAAAGTCACCAAAAATATAATCTTCACTAAAATTTCCGTAGTTCATTAGTTAGGGTAGTGTAGTATAGTTAGTGTAGCTTTTTCTTCTTGTATTTGTAGTTAGATTTGGATGAAGATATAAAGAGTAAAGATGAAGAGTTTGAAACTCATGTGACAAGAGTGACTTCTCTCCTATCACTTTCTCTTTTGTATTTAAATTCATATTTAACTATAATACAAGTTTGGATTTGTTTTTATCATGTTTAGTTAAAGTTTATGCCTAGAGTATGGATGAACTTTCCATATCTTGTTGGTGATGTTTATTTGGTTATTTGATGATATTATTTTGAACAAGTTATTTATCACTTTTGCTTTCCTAATCATGATTAACCAACTATTAATTGTGATAATCTTAAGGTGTTAAGTTTGCAATGAGAATTGGAATTTAATACTAGTTCAAGGAAATGATAAACCTAGGAAGTACACTCACGAGAGTAGAGGTGCACCTTTGTGGCTTAAGTGACTTGTTTCATATAATTTTATAGAAGAAATGAGTTTATAGTTAATTTCATGACCATGGGGTAGGTATGGCTTCGCTACAAGTATAGTTGATTCACTACGAAAGTAGGTTTCACATACATTAAGAAATCATGCCATAACTAGTCAGGGTAATAACATACAAGTAACCGGTAATTTCATTTGCAAGACTAGTAAGGAATTCCATACCTTTAGGAACTTTCTATTGTATTTTTGTTACTTTTATAGTGTAAATTTAATTTCTTATATTTGTGATAGTCTAAATAATAAAGGAATTCGAAAATCATCGGTAATTGACAATCTTCCCTGTAGGATCGACACCTAATACCCCTATGCTCAATAAACGACTCGTATACTTGCAAAAAATCGCGTGTAGCGTATTTAGAAATTTATAAATGTAAAATTTGACTGTGGATGAACTAATTGTTATATGTATACCCCGCGTTCGTCACTAAGTAGAAGGAAAGTGATTTTCTGCAACAAATCACTCTCTACTTGACCTCTTTATATAGGAGAAATTATTTAAAAAATAAATGAATTTAATACTTGTATGAATAGATTCAAGGTATTGTGTACAAATTCATGCACTTTAATTTATGCATCTCATGATCCTATGATCAAAGACATGAATATATCCTTACATTCAAGGATCTTCACGTACATGAATATATATACATTCAAATTCATGAATGAATATACATTTATCATAATGTATATACATCTTAGAATCAATTGATTCATAATACAATATATGTATGTACATCCTAGAATCACTAGATACAAATTTTGAAAATTTCCAACACACTGCTTGAAATATATACCTTTTAAAAGTTTCAACACTAGAAAGTCAAATGTTACTTCTTATTTTGTTATAGATACATTCAATATGATTATCTGCTCTCCTTGAAAATAATTGCAATTATGTCAGCAAGATTTTTGAATAAATCCAAAGCACTGTCAAAATTGTGTTGTATATAACTTGCTGCACACCGCCTTGCTAGTCTGTGCATTATCCTGCTGAAAATATAAACTGATTAGAGCTGTACACATCATCTTTGTGCAATAAATGGTATTTGGATGGCACAAGGTGTTCCTCAAATGCACACACGTTAGCCTGACTTTTCACTTGCAATACACATTGTTTGGTTAATTACCATGTTTTGCATACACAGGAATTAAACATCACATGCTCCTTTTCACTTCTTCACACACAGAGTAGTATACAGTAATTGAGCAGTATAGCTGCAAACAAATCAAGCCGACTCGTGAAACCGATCAAAACTCGAGTCGACCTCAGATTAAGTTGATCACTCGAGCTCAAGCAAGTATAGATGTGCTCAACTCATTATCTCATCAAACCAGTAAAATTTTTATGTCTATATTTTAATATTTTTATTTTAATAGTAAAATTACGTGTATGCCCTCATTACTATTAATTAAGGTGAATGCATATTTTATTTATTTAAAAAATAAATAAATTTATTTTTTTTGAACTCCTATAGGTTCAAACTCAAACTTAACTAAGCTTGAACTTGAAATCAAACTCGAGTTCGAATTTTATTTTGAGAGCTCATCCAGTTCAAGTTTCGTAAAACTAAATTGAGTTCGGTTCGATTAGGCGAAAGTTCAAGTCTAGTCTATTTGTTTGTAACCCTTCAAACTCAAGTTCGAATTTTATCTTGAGAGCTCATCGAGTTCAAGTTTCATAAAACTGAATTAAGTGCGACTCGATTACACGGAAGTTCTTGCAGAAGTTTGCAGAAGTTTACAAGGTGTAAAGGTGATGAAGCAAGGGAAGTACTTGGGGTTGCCAATGGTAATCACGAAAACCAAAGAGCAAATCTTTGGCTTCATCAGAGATAAATGCCAAAAAACAATCCTCAACTGGAGAAATACACAACTAAGTCAAGCAGGGAAAGAGGTTTTGCTGAAAGCGGTAACTATGGCAATGCCAACTTATACCATGTCGTGTTCTAAGCTGCCCGTGAGGTTATGCAAAGACATCAACTCTCTGATGGCAAGATTTTGGTGGGGGGAGGGGAAAGGTAAAATGAAAATGCATTGGGTTTCATGGAAGAAAATGACAACTGCAAAAAAAGCTGATGGACTTGGCTTCAAAGATCTTCAAAGTTTTAATAAAGCTTTGCTAGGCAAACAGATTTGGAGGCTCCTCACATGCCCCAATCTTTTGCTTAGCAAAGTGTTGAGAGCTAGGTACTATTCCAAGACAACACTCTTGAGCTGTGAAGTAAAGGGTAATGCATCATGGATATGGAAGAGTTTGATGAGCGCAAGAGAGGAGGTGCAGCGAGGAGCTAGGAAACAAATTGGAAATGGGAAAAGTACCAGAATTTGGGAAGATGCTTGGATGTTGAAGGGTAAGGGAGGTAAGATTGAGTCCACAAAACCCCCCGGTTGCAAGGTCACAAAAGTTTGTGAGCTGATATCCAACTTTAGGTGGAAATCAGCTCTCATTTTCAGGCTTTTTAGTTCACAGGAAGCAGGCCACATACTCAAAACACCTATAAGCTTGACAGGGAGACCGGATTGCTACTTTTGGACTCATAGCAAAAACGGAACCTACACTGTCAGGTCTGCTTATGCAGCACTCACATGTCCTGCCAGGCAGTCTATTGTACAAATGAACAACAAGGGGGAAACAAGTTGGACAGGGGGAAATAGCAAAATCTGGAAACAGCTATGGGAACTTAGAGTAAAGCACAAGCACAAGTTGTTTTTATGGAAGTGCCTGCATCAAGTGTTACCAGGACGAGAGGCAATCTTTCGGAGAACAGGGAAAGGGGAATTAATTTGTAAGCAATGTGGTGAAAACTGTGAGACAGTGGAGCACATTTTCTTCCAGTGCAGGAAAGCAACGATGATATGGAAGATGGCTCCATTACAATGGGATGGTCTTCATGAGTTCACAAACGACTTTAGAAAATGGTGGAGTATACTAATGGAAGTTAAAGCTAGGAAGGAAGGAAGGGAACATAAAACATTGACAGTTGACATTCTCTGGCAGATTTGGAAAGCCAGGAATGCAGTAGAGTTCGAAGACAAAGAGAGACATCCAATGAAAGTGATTACAAAGGCAGTCATGGAGTGGGAGGAATATCTGAAATCCCAACAGGCTGAACAACAAGTGAGCATCTCAGAAATAGATACAGCAAATGCACAAGAGGAAATGGTGGGTGAAGATGCAAACACACTGAGCATTTGTGTACATGTGGGACAGCACTTCGAAGGTCAGAACATGGGAATTGGCATTACGGCAGAAAACAGCATGCACCACATATGTGCAGTGTGGATGATGAAAGAAAGAAGCACTGGATCACCTGTACTGGACAATCTTGTGGCTATACAGTTGGCACTTTGCAAGCTAAAGGAACGAGGCTGCCTCAATATCAAACTTCAGACACCAAGCAATCAGGTTTCCAAGCTTATCAACTGTCAAGTCCCATGCAACATGCGACTAGCAGCCCACGTACAATACATAAAAGATCTTAACTTAATGTTTAGGACATGCTCATTTGATATTCAGTCCGGTAATGATAGGATTAATAGCCTCAGTCATAAACTGAGCAAGCAAGCAATGCATTTACATTTTGATGAGGAATTCTTTGATCCTCAGTGTCTTAGTACACTTTTGTGAAGAAAAACTTGAGCCCTTGCTCATACAGTGTAATTTCTCTATTAGTAGAAATAAAAACTTCTATCGTTTCAGGAAAAAAAAAAAAGATTACACGGAAGTTCAACTCTAATCTGTTCGCTTGTAACCCTACTGACACAGTAATGGGCAATTGAAGAGAATAGTTGATGGCCCAACATTAGGTTGAGCTAATGTGGTTCAGATCTGGGCCATCAACAAGTGAAAGAGCCAAAAAAAACTTTAACTTGAATTGGATTTTTATTAAAAACTTGAATTGGATGGCTCAAATTGGTCAAGCTGATCTAGCTCAGATTGGTCATTGAGTTGGAACATTTTAGCATATGAATCCAGCTTAGGATTTCCCTTTAGTATATGGACTTTGACATGAACCTATTCCTTCTGAGATCATTCGTTTATTCTGTGTCTCAAATAGGTACTCAATAAACTAAGGCTCCGTTTGAATTAGCTGTTTTTGGGGTTGTTTTTCAAAAACACCACTGTAGCATTTCAAATCTGAAAAACAAGTCCGTTTGGATTAGTTGTTTTTGGGATTGTTTTTCAAAAACTATATGAAAAACTTTTACTGTAGATTTTTTTGGATTATTTTTAGAGGTATTTTTGAAACATATTTTTGAGTATTTTTAGAATATTATAATTTTTATATTTTTATATAAATATACATTTATGCATTTATAATACATTTATATTTACAAATGTATAAATGTATAAATTATAAATTTTATATTTTTATATAAATATACATTTATTCATTTATAATACATTTATAGATATTTATAAATAAATATATTTATATATTCATATAAAAATATATAAATGTATAAGTGTATATTATTATAAATGTATAAATTATAAATGAATATTATAAATATATTATAAATTATAAGTGTATATTATTATAAATGTATAAATTATAAATGAATATTATAAATGTATAAATTAATATATTATAAATATATATTAACATTATGTAGAAATGTATTTATATAATTAATATAAATGTATATATGTATTAATATTATGTATAAATGTAAAATTAATATTATGTATATTAATATAAATGTATAAATGTATTATATTATATATAATACATAACATAAATGTATATTTAAATGTATAAGTGTATATTATGAAAAATGTATAAATTATAAATGAATATTATATAAATGTATAAATTAATATATTATAAATATGTATTAATATTATGTAGAAATGTATTAATATAATTAATATAAATGTATACATGTATTAATATTATGTATAAATATAAAATTAATATTATGTATATTAATATAAATATATAAATGTATTATATTATATATAATACATAATATAAATGTATATTATAAATATACATAAATATTTATATATTATGTATAAATGTACATTTATATAAATGTATAATATATTATATATTATATTATATATAATTTATATAACATATAATATTTATGTAAATATATTATAAATATATAAAAATATATTTTAAATAAAATAAAATATTTATAATATGTATGTATAAATATATAATATTAGAAATGTATAATATATATAATATACATTAATATTAATATAATTTATATATAATATACATAATTGAAATATACATATTAATATATATTATAAAACAAAATTGCGTAAATATATTTATAAATTTATATATAAATAAATGTATTTATTTAAATATATAATATTTATTTCAATTGATATAATATATATAATATTATACATAATTGAAATAAATATATTTATATTAATATAATATATATATAATATACATAATTGAAATATACATATTAAAATATATTAAAATATAATTGAAATATACATATTAAAATACATAATTAAAATATGCAAATTGAAATATGCTTATTAAAATATACAAATTAAATATAGATAATTGAAATATATTTGGAGTTGTTTTTGATATATTGTTTGGATATGGTGTTTTTGAAGTTGTTTTTGAAATACACATTTACTGTAGCATTTGGAATGTGAAAAACAGTTTTTCAAAAACAGGCGCAAAAACACTCAATCGAAACGGACCCTAAGCTTTTGTTGTGTGTTTATTGTCTAGTGAAATACTACACTCATTGTTTTACAAAACATGTTCAATGCATTTTCGTTGGTTAAACGCCCAATAATGCCCCAACATTTGAGGCGTAGCCAGTGCATAAAAAGCGTAGGCCCTGAGACTAAGAATAAACAGGTAAAAAAAATACAAAAATAATATGGGTTGCAGAGAAGCCGATTAATGGAGAAAGTTCTTGAGGTCAAATAAAGAGACAGGAATACATGCTGAATGGACATTTGGCTCTGCTAACTGATGTGATGCACTGGAAAGAGCGAAATTCTTCAAAGTTGTGAACTAAATAATTGGTGAATTTTTCAGAACTATAAGAGAAGAAACGTTTGATTAGACGAAGAAGACTGTAGGCAGCATTTGGAGCAGCTAGCGATGGGCATGCAATGTATTATTTAGGTAATTCTTTTGCAACTAAGGTCCAAAGTTTGAGCTGAAATTTTTCAAAGAAACAAGTTTACTTTATGAAAGTCGTGCACAACTTCTAATTTTGCAATATTAACCTTCTTAGAATTGAGATTGGTCCTAAATATGTGCGAGGTCCAGAAAATTCTAAGCTAATTCATTGATGTATCTTAACTAAGTATTTGATGCATTACAACACTTTTATTTTGATTTGTAACCCATTTCATAATTTCAAAATTAAAATTTCAGTGGGCTTACACCTTGGACTTTCGGGTTTTGATCCTACCTCAAAGCCAATAAAACGTCTTACCCAATGTCTTCGCTAATGTTGAGGAAAGCAACAAAAGTTTAGAACTAGCACTACTTACATTGGACAAAGCATCATTGGAATATACCAAGAAGTATCTAGCTAGCGTTTGGCCAAGAAGGCAACGAGTCTTTGGAACTTAGACACATCACAAGGAAGAACAATTCTGCTTCTGTTATCGAAACCAAATTCTTCAGCAGCCTTATCAAGCAGTTGTTGGAATAATGGATTCTTCAGAAAAGATGTAGGAAGGACAAACCTAGTCATTTCACTTCCCACGTACACTACAAAGTGCCCCTTTGGTGCTGTTTCTCTGCCTTCGATCTCAACTTGCTTAGGCATTTTATCTGAAGAAAGTGAGAGACAAAAACAAGTAAAGATTGCAAGAAGATAAAAGGGAATGGAGAGCATGTTCTCACGTCAAAAGATGGCCATCTAATATATAGAGAACTTGGAAAGTGTGCCTCTATTATTTTAAGAGATAAACAAGGAAATAAAATTGTGAAATTGATAACAAATAATTATTGCCCTTAAAGGCAAATAATATGTGGCCCTAATGTTGAATTTGTTCTTCTTGTATGGCATTAAATTACTTAACTAACTATAATATATGTAAAAATATCATAAGATTTTTGCTAACATATTGACGAGAAAAATTAGCAACATATTCTGTTGCACCTCTATATGATAAACGAGGCAATATTTATGGAATAAGTCTAAACATGGGTTAATTGAATCCTCATCGGCTTGGATTTCGTCTAAATTCATTTATCAGAATATCAGATGTTGAAGAAAAGAAATGAGATAAAGAAAGAAGTTGACCAACTAATTACCCAAAAATCAAAAAAAAAAAAAAAAAGGAAGTTGACCAATGAGTATACATTTCAATGAAGTGAAGTTTGCCAGGGATGTCTTTGTGCTGTAGCCAGCTTCTGCACTACTTTGCAGCACATGGTGTCAGTACTGTGATTCATCAGCAATATGTTCCATACCGAACACTTACAACGTTGAAATGTGCATTTCATCCTTTACCATAACAAGAAGTACGGTGGGAATAGAAAGAGCCATGCAACTCATGCAAGAATTACAGTATTTCTAGCTAAGGATTACGGGGACAAGGGGTTAAAAATGTTGTCCTTAGCTAACCATTGAAACATTTATCGTTGAACTTGAGAAATGTACATAATTGTATCCTAGCTAGTCACATGAAAATACAGTCTCATTAATAATCACAAATTATCTAAGGTCGTTTCCCTTGATCCCGATCAGTGCAATATCCAATTTCGAAAAATCTGCGAAGAAAGCCGTAATATAATACAAACTAACTTGATTCACATTCTTGCTATGGACCTCGCTATGGAGTTGGGAATTTCACATTCTTGCTTTGTATAGTATTTACCTACAGTATAATATACTATTTAGCAGTAGTGCTTTTTCATGTATTGAATGAATTCTTTGTACAAGCCTATTTCTGTATTAATGAAAGTGACCAATTTTACCTAAAAAAAATACAAAAATAACTTATTTCCAGTGTTCCTTTAAATAAAACTTATCTTCCAAATATGGATTGTCAAAAATACTGTTGGAACATTTACAGCTTTATACCTTGTTCTTTTTGAAATCTGCTCGTTTAAAGAACAAAACATATGTAACATGCCGCTAAGCTAGTTGCAGAAAAGGTTGCTGTGGCAGATTTTCCACTACTTACTGGATCGCTATGGCCGTTTTTGGTCCCTATTTGACTGGTTCGTTTCAACTCTCAACCCTCAATATCTTTTTCTTTTTTCTCTTTTTGGTTACCTATTCTCAATATCTCACAACCATACAGTTCCATCACACATGCAAAGGAAATTCCCAATTCCCAATTTGTTAGAGATAGCTTTTTATCTTTTATTTATTTCTGCGTTGGAATGTAGGTGGGGAAGGCACTAGTGTCCTCAATTTATCAGGTATACACATTTTACTTTTGTACTTTCTAGTTCCTATGGTACTTCCCCTTCCAAGTGGATTATTAACTAAACTAGAGATAGAGACCAGATGACCTCTTAGTCAACTATCTACAAGCAAGATGACATCTGGTTGGATTCAAACCATACTGGCCAAGCAAACAGGGCCATGTTGACTTAAATAAAACACTAACTCCTCTTGGCACCTTTAAACTTGATATTGTTCCAACATTGCACCCCAAAATTTGCTTTTCAAACAATATGTACCCTAAATCGTTTTATTTTGTCCCATTTTCATTGGATAGTTTAAGTGTCAAGAAAAATTAAGTGAAACATCAACACTATATCAAGTGTCTACTTTGCACCCTTAAATATCACATCAATACTCACAGTGTATCCTAAACTTCAATTTTAGAATTTGCTGAACTCTAATATGTTTTATCTATTTCGAATTGGTCCAAATTAGTTCATTGTCCACAAAACTCCTGATTTAAAAACGGGCAAGTGAGCATCAAATAGGAGGTGCGTTAGTATTTCTAGTTGCCTATGTACATCTGATTTTTGCATTGTTGGCCTTACATAACGACTATCTTTGACATTTTTTGTTTTGCATAGAATATCCTTGCTAGTTTTTAATACTCACGTGCCTGTGATTTAGTCAATTTTTGGATAGCAACAACCATTGGACTACATGGGATGGTTAAAACATTTCAGGGTGCAAAAAGGTCTCAAATTGAAGTTGAGGGAGAGAATGGGAGAATACATCAAAAGTTTAAGGGTGCAAAGTGGAATGAATTTTTGTCAACTTCTCTCAAGACCATTGCCTATCGGACCATAGTGGGATGGATAAGAAAATGTTCAGTACACTTCACTGCTTCGGGATGTTGTTTTTCCAAAAGAGAAAAATAAACCATGCTTTTTTCTCTTTCCATTCTGAATTATGCCTTTAAGGAAATTTGGTCATAATCTCAGCAGACTGCAAAATCGTTGCCTGTCAAAAAATATAAAAGAAATTATTGATGAACACCAATTTTGGAATGAGGCATGTACACTGGTCGTGTTCTAACATTCTGCAACATGCATGGTCCGAATTTACTCCCCCTAAATGTCACATACGACTTTTATAATTTTCTTACATTTGCGGCGCAGCCTTCAGATTTGGCGGCATCTTTATCTCTCCATGCATCGCTACTCAGAATGAAGTTCGTGCTGCCCATTTTGCAAATCATGAAGCAAATACCAAGTGACAAATACACATTCAATGTGCTAGAGAGATACAGATATAGGGAGTTCATGACAATAATGTACCAAGTACCATTCTAGAAGTTGTGGCTGTACTTGGTTAGGCCTTGAATTTTAGCCTCAGATAGCCACCAGTTAGGGAATGGAGTACTCAGTTATCTGATCATAACTCTGTAAGCCTGTCACAGATCAGGGCCCTCCCTCCATTCCCAATCCAGTAGTGGATCATGGATTCATGAATAGTAGTCAATGATTGTAAGATTCCATGGAAGTCCAACATTGTCACGTGCTGCTTGGACGGGAGAGTCGTCTTTCAGTTGCCAATTACTCATGTTCACTCGATTGAAATTCTGCTAATATATATGTATATATATTGTCAAAAGGTCATCATATTCTGCTAAGTATAAGAAAATGTCAAAGATAAGTTTTGTGTTTACAGTACTAAAGTTAATATATTTTCGCAAAATCTTTATACATACCACTCTATTACCCAACTACTGAGGTTAAGAATGAAATTTAAGCAAAATGGGACAGCTATTTGTTAAAAATCTAGAGTAAATGAATGATGATTAATACATAACTGTAACTATGACGTGATATTTTATAATTAACATAGAGAAATGTTATTTGCACTTCAATTTTGTTATTTGCACTCTCACTATTTGTTTTATCATATAGTCTAATAAATGAAAATCGTATAATTAAAATGACAATGGGAACATTATTAACAAAAATGGGTATAAATAATATTTTCCTAAACATATGATAATCAAATTTGTTGTATCAATCACTAAAACACATTTTAGGATTAAGTACAAAAATTCACCCTTAGTTATAGCCAATGACAGAGCTAGGATCCTATATTGAGGGGGTGCGATTGTCAATTTCAGCATAAAAGATGCTCTGAGATTTATATTAAAAGAAATACTATGTATTTCAATTTAAAATGAAAATCCTTTTTCCCTATTAAAGTGAAGTCAAAGTTTAATTTGGAACATGTCCAAAATGTTTGAAAGAAGTAATCAATAAAAAATTTTACTTTTTAGGGGGTCAATGGAGAACGAGTAGGGAATACATAAAACTTTAGAGGATAATCTATATAAAGAAAGAATTTTCTTAAATCTACAAAAGGGCAAATCAACTAAGAAAGAGAATTTTACATAATTCAATGGGTGCAAAATATAGTGGAAACTTAAATATGTTAAGAAGTTTTAAAACCATTCTATAATTTTATCAGATTTGAGGGGGCGATTGCCCACCTTCATTCCATTGTGGCTCTGCCACTGGATATGGCGAGCGAGTTTTGCAATCTTTTCCTAGCTTTGTCCCTCCGTCAGTCAAATTCATCAATGTGATCATAAAGCCCCTATTTTAAATTGTTGAAATTTGAGAAAAGTGGCTTTCAACATAGTATGTTAAAGAAAGACCCAGGAAGTTTTGGAAGTCAAGCCCATTATTTTTATCCCCTCTTTTAGTATGACCAACAGCAAAAAAAATGTATGCTTTCATAAAAAGCAAATATCTAGTTACTAAATGAAAAGAACACCCATATGCACGTCCGAGAGGAGGTACTAACACTCTATAAGCAATTTTGAACTTTTAGTAATATTCTAATATTTTAATTTTTCAATGATATATTTTTTCTCATCTCGTGTATAATGGGCAGGATATTTCTCTCAAGCGCAAAAAGTGTACTTGTGGGATGAAATTAACAAAATCCATATCCATACATTTATCAGTCTGTTCATTATTATGTCAGGAATATTAATGCTTTTTTAAACAATTTTTGTTTAGGTTGTTATAAACATTAGAATTGACTAATGGTCTTGGAGATAAATGACCGTAAGAAAAGAATAATGCTAAGGGTTAAATGTGAACACACTATATCTTAAGCAGATTCACTGTAACTAATCCTTAAGGGTTTTTTTGAAATTCCCGTTATACAATGTTACAGTTGACTAATGATTTTGGGTGTAAGTGAGCCAAACATCACCTTAAGAGGCAAAGTGTAAAACTAGCTATAATTGAGGATGAGTCTTGGTTATTAGCCATTTTTATGATGTGATATGTGTGACAGAAAATTTTTTTAAAAAAAACATGTTGGAAATAATAAAACAAAATTTCAAACAATCACATTCACAGACATGTTTTCTGAGATGTTTGTTAGATAGTTAATTGTGCACTTAATTTGTGAATATTTTCTCCTTTATTTTGCTAAATTATGAGTTTAATTGCTAGATTATACTTATATTTGGATTTTGATGTCGTTTCTAGGAATTTGTGGTGAAAAGAGAATAAAAACAGAAGGCTTTATTCTAAAGGCTGAATTTAAAGGCTGAATTTACGAAATTCAGCCTTTATTCTAAAGGCTTTATTCTAAAGGCTTTATACGAAATTAAAGGCTGAATTTCCAGAAGGCTTTATTCTACAAGGCATGGGGCGCGTTAGTGCATCTACAATGTCCGTATTTCGCGGGATTGGATTTCGGATTCATTGTTTAAAATATCAGGCACCATCTCATTGTTGTCGTTAATTAGGAAAGAATTCAAATTCCTTATTGGGCTGGAGATTTTCGATTCTATCACAAAACCAATTGGCCATATCTTATGTTCATAGGAAATAGAATCATTGTTTTAAGGGAAAATGACCAATTTCGTCCCTATACTTTTTTATAGTGTCAATTTAATCCTTATATAATTTTTTTGGCCAATTTGATACTTATACTTATTTTGCGGTATCAATTGAGGAACGTCGCGGCGGCGCCACCATGTTAATTCGATTAACCTACTAATTGAGCAACTAAGCAAGGGTATTTCAGGCACTTCACTGCTTTTTCATTTTTCACCTTTTCTTCTTCATCTTGCTTATCACCATCCACAGAAGCCATAGCCGGAGTAGCAGACAAGGTCTCACTCCAACTCGAGGATAGATGCCGGTGACGTACGCAAGACCAGGCTTTCAGCAGAGTCCTCAAATACACAAGAAGGAATGTCATTTTGATTATGTGGCTGGGAAACCGCCATTGAGCTAGATTGATTATTATATTCATGATTGACATTAGAACACTTCTCAGACGCATTTTGATCAGCCATGGCCCTAGCTTCAAATTCAAGTCGTTTCGCTTCATAGGCTCTTGAAGCTTCATTTATAAAATAATTACCCAACCAGATCCTCTTTCCCTTGAACGGGAAGCGAATTTCTGCAGCCCATTTTCCCCATTTCCTCTGCCTGAGACCTTTGTATTTGGAAGAGGAAGGCTTTGATTGAGGTTAACTCTACAGTTTAGCTAAACCAGTCTTTTTCTTGGGGGTGTTTTTCTCCCAATTATTGCTCTCTTGACAGGAATTTTTAGCTTTCGGTGCAACAGCCATAGCCACAGGCTAACGAGGTTGCCTTTTCAACTCCACAATAGGGAGAATAATCTCCCTAAGAAATCTCTTAGGCTTCTTCTGAATCACCCTTGCATCATCTGATGAATCAGTATCAGTAGCATCCGAATCGTAACAAGACCCGAATCTTCCTCACGGGCTTGGTGGATTGAACCATGATTTTTGGCCTTTTGTTATGGTACTCTTGATTCAGTAAGACTTATCTCCGAGGCTCTGGCATTTTTATTTTCTTTTTCTTCAATCACTCAACTCCAAAACCCTGAATCAAATACTTAGAAAATCTCCAAGAATGTGCTTGTATCCCTGCAACAGAATTAAACAAAAATCAATTACCTAACATAATTTAAATTCTTCCAAAAAAATAAAAGAAAAGGGGATGTATATCAGGTATGAGGCCCTCTAAAGAATAAAAAAAGTGATAAAAATCACTTTATGTGAAGTCCCCAAAACATATTACTCCAGAACAAGTCCTTTTGGGCCTCAAACGTACTGAAACAGCTGGGAAAAGAAGAGAGAGCTCTCTGCTGGTTTGCAGAGAAGAGGGATTTCTAATTGGTGATAGCTTGTAACAGAACAGCAGAGGAAACTGAAATCCAGTAGAGCTTCTTCAGCAAAGCCCCAATATTCCCAAAACTCCACAGGAATCTTGCCAACATAAATCCAGCAGGTTTAGAATTGCATCCTTCGTCGGTTCAACCCAACAGTGAAGTGCCCGAAATACCCCTGCTTAGTTGCTCAATTAGTAGGTTTATCGAATTTACACGGTGTAGCCGCCGCGGCATTCCTCAATTGGTACCGCAAAATAAATATAGGTATCAAATTGGCCAAAAAAAATTGTATAGGAACTAAATTGACACTATAAAAAAGTATAGAGACGAAATTGGCCATTTTCCCTTGTTTTAATAGGATTCCTTTTTAGTTAGGAAAGAGTTTCCCTTTTTGGGTAAAATAGAGTGGAACTTGGGGAGCCCTGGGAGATTATTCCTTTTTCTCTTTTTCTCTACAATAAATCCTAGTATTTCTTGTGGCCGCGAATCCACCGCGAGGAGTGGCTAAACTTTTTCTCTAGTTCAAGGGTAATTGAAGTTTTAGTTCAACAACACTGTGAGATCTAATTTAGTTTAGTTATTTCATTTATTTATAAGTATCTATATATTTCCTGTTCATTCATGATTATGATTATTTTATACGATTAAATAATTGGCCACTATTTAATTGTAGGAATAATTTATTGTCATCTAAAATATCAAATCCGTAATTGTTTGATGGTTTTAGTGTTTGTGGCAATTGATATAATTTGATTGTATAGAAACTTTCGAATTTATGTCACTGGAATATATAATCTAGTTTAAATTAATCGAGATTGTGTGTTTGTTGGTTAGAATTGATAGTTTCTCTAATTATTAATGCTGTCAATAGGTTAAATCTTAAGAGCTTGTTTAGGGTTGCTTAATTGGCAAGAGAAATAATCACATAAGTTGTTATGGTTATTGAAAAAGTAAGGAAAGGCAGGTTGGCAGAACTTGTTAACAACCATAACCAATTTATTTATGAATAATTGATTTTACCTTTGCATCGATGATCAGTAAATGGACCAAAGTGGAGATTAAACCTTTGACTAGAGAGTTGTATATTATTCATTTAGTTTTATTTAATTAGTTTTTGAATTATTATTTTTATTTAAGTAAATTACTTAGGTTAATTTTCCACAATCTCCCTTTTTGTTTATTGCTTCTCTAAGAAGATAAATCACCCAGTCATTGTAGATACAATCCTACACACCACTACACTCGAATTCATATTATTAGAGTAGAAATTTTTATTTTTGCTGGTTTGACAAGCCAACAATGTTCATGCATACGTGCACACTCTTTTAAGCTTAAGATCTGCAATTAACCTTCCAGTAATCAATTTCTGTCGATTGTCGCCCTTACTCGAAAAAAAAAAATTCAATTTTAATTATCCCATACTTTGAATATCTTTATACTCTTCTTTCTTATTAACATTTTTCTAAAAATAGGTACTTTTAGTGGTGGGGTTACAAATATTTTTCAGTGAGGACACAAATTGATAATAGCAAATATTTTTTAGTCCTTCTAAAGAATAACTCCTAACACCAATAGTCATCATGACAAGTAACAATATATTCATGTAATGTATGGAATAACACACAACACACGTTCAAACTCATTTATAAATACTTTTCTTTTACAATTGCTCACAACGAGTATTTATGTTTTGATAACATTTGTGCTTCTTACTCGTATCTGTATACTAGACTTGATATGCAACCAGAATGGACAATTGCGAACACAACAAAGGTTCTAATTTTAAGCGAATTGTTCAAACCATTTGAGCAAAAAGCAAAAGAAACTAATATAAATGAATTCAAAATTGGTCTTCTAGCATCTTAATATAATATCCTACTTCTCGATGACCTTGAGATTCGAGTAAGATGAGCTTGCATGACCCTGACTAAGTGATTGCAAGAAACTTGATAAATGGCTAAACTCAGAAACACCTTTCGGACTTCATGTTTTGGGTTTAATTGGCATTTGAATTATTAGATTACTAGATTTCTCTTTGATTATATTATTTGATTATTTATGTAACCAATTGTTGGGATGGGTCGTACAAAGTGGGAGGTAGTTGATAAGTACAAATTTAATTGTTAACAACGTTAAATTTGGTACATTAAGGAATTTTTTTGAGTTTTGTAGGTTGTTGCCTAATGCTTGAAGTTTCCTTAAATATTTTAAAAATTATTGCAAGAGTATGTTAATTTGCCATTTTCAATGTTAAATCAAGATTAAAAGTATTTAAAAATATATTAAAGGAAGGTTCTTGCATGGTGGTTTCGGCCTCGTCAGAACAGATTTGTTGATTTTGTCAATCAAAATTTGCCTTGCTATATTTGCTGGTTCCTGTGGAAGGCCCGTAATTATGCTGTCTTTGAGTGAAAGAAAACACAAATTCACACGATCTGGGATAGCATTATGGCAGAATTAGTTGCTGCTTTTATGCTGAATTTTCCGGGGTGATTGGTGGATACTAGTTCATGGCAACCTTTCTATGCCTATGTTTCATCTTGTCAGCCTCGGTTTTTTTTTTTCAAATTGGTGGCTTGGCAGTTTCCCATGGGTACGCTCAAATTAAATATTGATGGCTGTTCGTATAGTGCCGATCATTATTATAACTTGTGAATATTTTACATTAAAGTATTGGTACAACCAGTTAACAGCGGTTCCCACATCCAAGATTGGTATCTTTAGCGACAATTGCACCACTATTCATTTAGGTTTCTAATATTCACAGTAACATCAAGTGGTAATATGGTAACTTTGGTAATAAAATTAGTAAATTATAAGTGTGATATGAAATTTACCCTTTAAATACCAAACGTTACTACTTCTCTAATGAAACTTATTACTTTATAATTAGTAAGTTTAATTCAAATAATAGTAAGTTTTTGTTGAAAAATGATATGTTTTACAAATAAAATGGTAAATTGGTGAATTGTCCAAACTTACTACTTTGTTTCACAAACTTACCATTTTACTTAAGAAAGTTACAACAATTATAATTAGTAAGTTTAATTCAAATAATGGTAAGTTTTACAAATAAAATAGTAAATTGGTGAATTGTCCAAACTTACTACTTTATTTCACAAACTTACCATTTTACTTAAGAAAGTTACAACAATTATAATTAGTAAGTTTAATTCAAATAATGGTAAGTTTTACAAATAAAATGGTAAATTGGTGAATTGTCCAAACTTACTACTTTATTTCACAAACTTATCATTTTACTTAAAAAAGTTACAACAATTATAATTAGTAAGTTTAATTGACAGAATGGTAAGTTTTTGTTGAAAAATGGTAACTTTTACAAATCAAATGGTAAATTGGTGAATTGTCCAAACTTACTATTTTCTTTCACAAACTTACCATTTTACTTAAGAAAGTTACAACAACTATAATTAGTAAGTTTAAATTTGATGAATGATTAAAGTTACTAGTTTAGTGAACAAACTTACCATTTTAATTAAAAACTTACACATAATTTATAATCATTATTTTAATGGAATTAGAAAAGACGCTAAAGGACCAAAATTGTCGCTAAAGGTAGGTAACTTAGACAACTACCGGCACCTAACATTATTTTAGTATTTCGTGAGGTGACTTGTCGTCACTACAGCAAGATCCTGAATTATTTCACATAATATTTTGCTTGCATCGTAAACATATTTTCCAACCCATCTTTTTATATTTTCAATTATTTTTTATCCCATATACATCATATCACAAAAAGTGTTACCGTAATTATTTCAAATAGCAATCTATCCAAACACAGTTATAAATGTTTGCTTTTTCAATTCCATTCGGTTTTTTGACAAGTGTATTGGCTAAAGTAAGAGCATTATTCACTACAACAAAAATAGCCTTTCCTGACATACCTATAAGGACACTTTCTGGTTTGTGTTATTATAGCAATCCTATCATGACACTTATTAATCAACTCAATAATATGTACTATAAATTTTTTTATTTCATCTGATATAAAAATAATAATGTGCCTTTAGACTACCTATCATGACACTTGAAAAAATGTGAGATGACCAAAAAAAAAAAAAGACACAAAACGACGTCGTTTTATTTTGCCAAAACTTGGTGAAAATTTTGCAAAACATTTTGCTGGCAAAATCCAAAACACTTTGGTGAAATACTTTGAAGTTTCATTCTGCCGGCAAACAAGCTATATGTGTCGGCCAAAATTTTCTTCTTCTCATCTCTCTCACCTCTCCGCAAACAAGCTATATCTCGGCCAAAAGAAAGTTGTAGGAATCCAAGCACCTTGAAAACCATCTTCATCTTTTCTAACATCAACTGTTGTCCCTCGGCTAAGACATCTGGAAGGGCAGGCAAGGAGTAATAGTTAGAAGATTGGAGTTCTACATTGGGAAAGCGGGAAGATACTTCAGGCATATGTTGTTCCAAAAGAAAGTGGTAAACACAATGAACTTGTTGCCCATAACCTATTCGATAAAATAACCTATTCGATAAAATGTCAATCCCCCCTGTTTTTCATTACTTTCTCTGAATCTCTTTTTGATGTTAATCTATGAAACTTAGTTATAATTGAAGTTCTCTTTAAGCAACTATGTTCATATTTTTCTTCATTCTTGATTTTGTGCAGCAACATTTATCCAAATGTGAAAAGAACCTCTTACCCTGTTCTTGTGATATATGTTTCTTTGAAGTTTTGGTTGGCTTAAATTTAGTCGGCTAGTGTAGAGGTTTCCCCTGATCTTCCTCGTTCCATTCCTTTGCTTTCCTCATCTTAGCCGTAGCTACCTAAGTGTTGGAATTCCAGAATTGAGGTGGCTTCGGATGTGTGAACTCCAATTAAGCCTTGAGACTATTTCACTCTGTTCTGACTGTCATCTTTTTCACATCAATAGCCAAAATGAAGGCAACCCTTTACCTAGGCAATGTTCTTTTGCTTCAAAAAGAGGAAATGTGGTCGGAATTTATTGTCTCTATAACAACGTAATTTGTTCAATGTGATTTCTCAAATTATTTTTTTGCCTTTTATTGGGCAGATAAAATTTATTTGGTGAACATAATTGATTTGTTTCCCTTTTGCATTGCATTTCACTTCATATGTAACTTGCTCCTTGAATTATTTAAATGGATCTATGTAGTCGAAAGGGCTGAAAACCTTCTATTTCATAAAAGTTTTAGAGAGTTTTGATTCTTTATAATGCGTATCAATTAATATCATGGTCAAGTGGTAAATCTCGCATATTTGTGCAAATATATAAATTGGTTTCTTTAGTTCTTTTTATGTGATTGATGAATTGTTCTGGATTAAAGTTGAACAGTTTATTAGAAAGGGTTCTAAGGGTATAGGATAAGAGATGAGGCTGACATTTAGTTGTTTAAAAAGTTTAAAATTTCTTCACTAAAATTTTCTTAATTCAAAGGTGGATAATAATATTTGATATTTATATTGTGCCCATCCCTATATTTGGTGCACTGAGGGCAGTTTAGCACTGAGGTCATATGTTTGTTTAACCTTTGACATTTCAGATTGAACTTAGGAATTTTGCGAAAACGCGAGCGCAGGAGTTGGTACGAAGAGCTTTGTCCTGTTATTAGGTAAATAAAATTTCTATTCGCTTGCTTGCAATTTCTGTTTTGACAGATTGTTGAGAAATTGTGCATTTTGTTGATTTCCTTTATTTGCTGGGCTGCTTGATTTAGGAGACTGTAAATTCTTGAACTTGAAATTCGAGACTGCTTGATTAAGTACTAATGTGTAGTTGTTGTTTTCTTGCTGTTGGAAGCTTGTTGGAGGACATTTATTTATATTAAAAGTATGGATAAAAGTTGGATGGATTTTCCAAGAACAAGTGAAAAGTACGAGACAAGACTTCAAATATTTCTAAACTTCGCATTTTCTAGATCAAGTTGTCACGGAATGATTTTGTGTCCTTGTAAAGATTGCGGCATGGGTGTTTGTGTGACTAAAATGGAAGCATGTGATCATTTGAAAGTGGTAGGATTTATCAAGGGTTATAATAATTGGATAGCACATGGAGAACTTTCAAACTACAATGAAGCCACATCTAATTCTGAAAATACATCAATTGGGGTTTCAAATGGGACTAATGACATGCAAGACTTGGTCCATGATGTATTTGGGATACCACATGGAACAAGTGAATTGAATAGAGAAGGGGACGTTCCTATGTCAGAGGCTGAAAAATTTTACAAATTGATTGATGATTCTCAACAGGATTTGTACAGTGGTTGCAAAAATTTCTCGAAGTTGTCTTTCATTATTCGTTTGCTTCACCTAAAATGCCTTGGTAAGATGAGTAACAAGATTTTTAATATGCTTGTTGAGCTGTTGAGAGAAGCATTTCCGGAGGCCATGACTAATTTGCCTTATTCTTATTATGAGGCTGAGAAATTGATGAATACATTGGGGTTGGGTTATGAAAAGATCGATGCATGTCCTAATGATTGTTCTCTTTATTGGGGTAGTGCTGAAAAAAGAACTTCATGCGAAACATGTAACGAGCTTAGGTGGGTTGCTTCAGAAAATGATCCAACTGGGGAAAAAAGGAAAATTCCTCAAAAAGTGTTGTGGCATTTTCCCTTAAAACCTAGATTACAAAGACTATTTATGTCTTCTAAAATTGCATCTCAAATGAAATGGCATGAGGAAAAACGTACAAAAGATGGTTGTATGAGATATCCAGCTGATTCTCCAGCTTGGCAAACTTTTGACCATCTACATCCAGAATTTGCTAAGGATTGTCGAAATGTTAGATTGGGGTTGGCATCTGACGGGTTTAATCCATTCAACAACATGAGTTCTACACACAGTACTTGGCCTGTGGTTTTAATACCATATAACTTACCTCCGTGGATGTGTATGAAGCAACCGTACTTCATGTTGTCCTTGTTAATACCCGGACCATCCTCTCCTGGGAATAATATTGATGTTATCTACAGTCTCTAGTTAAAGAACTGACCGAATTGTGGGATTTTGGTATTCAAACTTATGATGCATCCCAAAAAGAAAATTTTCAATTGCATGCAGCTCTATTGTGGACCATTAGTGATTTCCCTGGATATGCAATGTTATCTGGGTAGAGCACTAAAGATGAATATGCTTGTCCTGTTTGTCACAAGTTCACTCATGCACGACGTTTGACTCATAGTTTCAAATATTGTTATATGGGTCATCGTAAATTCTTAGATAGTAAGCATAAATTTAGAAAGCAAGCCCAATTCTTTGATGGCACCGAAGAATATGGAAAGCGACCACCTTTGCAAACTGGGGATATGATTGTGAGTGAATTGGGAGACTTGCAAATTAAATTTGGAAAACTTGTGAAAGGTAATCCGAAGCTGCCTTTTAATTGGAAAAAGATAAGTATTTTCTTTGACTTGCCATATTGGAAAGATAATGTCTTAAGACACAATCTTGACTTCATGCACATTGAGAAGAATGTTTGTGAAAACATTTGGGGGACATTGCTGGATATTGAGGATAAAACAAAGGACCATTATAATTCCCTCCGTGATTTGAGAGAAATGGGAATAAGAAAAGAGCTGCATCCCATTGAGACAGAACCTGGAAAGGTGTACTTACCTCCATCTTCCTTTGCAATGGATAAAAAACAGAAAACTATGTTTTGCAATGTGCTAAAAAAGGTGAAAGTTCCAGATGGTTATGCAGCTAACGTCTCAAGATGCGTTCGAGTAAAACCACCAAGAATTTCGGGGCTTAAAAGTCATGATAATAATATCCTAATGCAGCAATTGATGCCTATAGCTTTGAGAAAGACTTTGCCAAAATCTGTGCGCTATCCTTTGATTCGATTGAGTAGATACTTCAGGCAACTTTGTTCTAAAGTTATTTGTCCTCAAGATGTGGTTCATTTGGAAAGTGAAATTGCCGTTATACTCTGCGATCTTGAGAAATGCTTTCCACCAACCTTCTTCGATGTCATGGTGCATTTAGTTGTTCATTTGGCAACTGAAGTGAAATTAGGTGGGCCGGTGTATTATCGTTGGATGTATCATGTTGAGAGGTACTGCTTGTAATTCTAATTATGCCCTAAATGTTTATTCCTTTTTTGCTTTCTTTGATTTTTGGAACTAATTAGAGAGTTTGGAATGATGATACTTTAGGTACCTAGGAACATTAAAATCTTATGTTCAAAATAAAAGTAGGCCTGAAGGTTCGATTGCTCAAGGCTACTTGGCAGAAAAATGCATTAACTTTTGCTCATTGTATCTTGCGGACTATGTTGAGACAAAATTCAATCGTTCAAGCAGAAATGAAGAAGTACGTAAGGAAATTGAAGATGGTTTAGATATATTCTCTGAATCAGGACATCCTTTGGGGAGGGGCAAGCCAACAGTCTTTGATGCTCATATCTTGAGTAAAGCGCATCAGTATATTTTATTTAACTGTGATGCTATCACACCTTACATAGAGTAAGTTCAACTAGAACTTGATGCATTAAAATTTTATTGTAGAATTGATGTATGATTACAATATTGACCTTTGGTGCTTCTAGGCAGCATCGTAGGTTGATAAAAGAAGCTCATCCTCAAGTTGCACAGCATCTAAAAGAGCGGTTGCACGACAAAAATTTTGCTTGTTGGTTTGCTGAACATGTAAGTAAAATTCTGAATAATTTATTAAGTAATATTCAAATTCTTCATATTGAAATATAGTTTCATCATCTTTTTTTTTCAGATTGACAAGTTAGAACTTCCTCAAAATGTTTCGGTGTTGAGAGACTTGAGGTTCCTTGCTAAAGGTCCAGATGTTGTTGGAATCAAACATGACAAGTACGTTGTGAATGGATTTCGGTTTCATACCAATGAAGTTGAGAAGAAAAGAAAAACGTAGAATAGTGGTGTTACAGTCAATGCAACAACATCCAGTTTTGCAAGTGTAAGGGATCAAAATTCAGTTTTGAGTGAACTAGTTTACTTTGGCGTCTTGAAAAATATAATTCAATTAATTTACGGAGGTCGTCGGGTGGTGTTATTCGAATGTGATTGGATATCGAATGGTTCGAGAATGAAACAAGATGCTGATGGGTTTACTGTAGTCAATTTTGCAAATGTGAGGCCTCATGTTGAGCCATTTATACTCACTTCACAAGCATCACAGGTTTTTTATGTGGAGGATCCAACTGATAAGGATTGGCAAGTTGTTATCTCTACCACTGCAAGAGCTGGATATAACATGGGGACAACCATGGATGTTGAGACATATTTGCAAAGTGATGTAGGCAATCCTGCTGTTGAGAATGAAAATGAGGAAATCAGTTGGGTTCGTGAGGATGGACTTGGGATTGAAGTTGATTTGAGCCAATATAATCTGATTTAGTATCTTTTATAGTTGCTAAGCTTGCTGGCCCTATTCTTCTCTGTTTGAATTGCTAGGGGTCTACTAGTGGCTGTCATTTATTTCAATTTGCAATTCAATGAGTGGTCAAGATGTGGTTTGTTGGTCTTCTATTGTTCTTTGAAAGTTAGATGTTAGAATTTGGACCTGGACATTGTTTCCCATGTACGGACTGTCTTGAAGGAAGCTTTTGAGTTTTGGTTCGTTTGATTATTATACGCAGCAACTAAATTTTGTCCAAATCACTTAGTAATGGCCAATGCCATGCCAACTAAATTTTGAGATAATTTAAGAACGGAATATCGCTTATATAATTTCAAGAGCTTGATAATGAAGCTTTTTTGGATTAGCTTATTTCCTTGGCCATTTTAGGAGAGCAACATCTATACATCTATCTATACAATATATAAAGTTAAAGGGGTGACAATTGGTGTAAAAAAAAATTTTTAATAGTAGCTAATTGACTGAATCCGTTTGAAACTTTTATCTCTAAATTTCTTAAATAATTTTTTAAAACAATGGAAAAATTAGTTTTTCAAAAAACAACAATTCAAACCGACAACAATAAAAACAAATATACCAATGTTTTCAAACCCGCAACAGGTTTGAACCCGTGGTTTTATTTGTGAATGTAATAAAAAAATTTGAATTTAACTGAAATAATGTTTTTAAATTAATAAAAATTTAGTGAACAATACTGGGTTTTGGTGAATGTAGTGAAGACATGATCGAATCGATCGAACCAAACACAATCGAACCGATCGAGTCTATCAAACCGATCATACTGAACTTGGCTCGTTATTGCATATTCTGTATACTTCATCACTACTCTTTGATTTAAGGTTCTTCGGTTTAATTGAATTTTTTGATTACCATTGAACAAGACTAGAGACACGATCAAATCGATCGAACCGATCGTTCAATTTGTTTAATTGAATTTTGAATCTTTGGTCGAGAAACTGGTTTAATTGAATTTTGGGATTAAAAATAAATATAAGACTGAAGACACGATCGAACAGATCGAACCGGTGGATTCGATCAAATCGATCAACCCGATCCAAGTGTAAGACAGTTTGCTTAGTGATCATTTATAAATTTTCGAACCGATCAAACTAGATACGATCAAACCGATCGAGTCTATCAAACCGATCATTAATCTTAACTCGTTATTGCATGTTCTGTATAATTCATCACTACTCTTTGATTTAAGGTTCTTCGGTTTAATTGAATTTTATGATTACCATTGAACAAGACTAGAGACACGATCAAATCGATCGAACTGATCATTCAATTTGTTTAATTGAATTTTGAATCTTTGGTCGAGAAACTGGTTTAATTGAATTTTGGGATTAACAATAAATATAAGACTGAAGACACGATCGAACAGATCGAACCGGTGGATTCGATCAAATCGATCAACCCGATCCAAGTGTAAGACAATTTGCTTAGTGATCATTTATAAATTTTCGAACCGATCGAACTAGATACGATCAAACCGATCGAGTCTATCAAACCGATCATTAATCTTAACTCATTATTGCATGTTCTGTATACTTCATCACTACCTTTTGATTTAAGGTTGATAAGAGTTTATTTTACGTATTTTTAGTGTGCTTTATTAGTTAATTTTGGTTTGATTATTTAGTTTTATAACTAAAATAACTAAGGTTTTGGTAAAAATCTACATTTTATGTTAAAGTGGCTAACATTGCATTTCTATTGATTTTTATGGGAAAAACTTCATATTTTGTAGGTTTAATTATTCAATCATCAAATGAAGTGCATTGAGAAGATATTTGGATGATTGATGATGGATCAAAAGTGGTGAAAATAAAATATGAAGTGTAAAAGGAAGAAATGCAATTTGAGGACAAAAATCAAGAAAAGTCAGCTTTGACAACTCAGACACATTTTCGTATTTTGACTATATCAGGAGCTACAATGATCGGATCAAGGTGATCTTGGTACCATTTTGAAGCTAAGAGATATATCTACATTTGGTATGAAGACATCAAAGTCAAATTCAGCCGTTTTCTTGGTCAAAAGGTAGAAACACAGAAACTTATCTGGATGGTCGAAAGCTGAAGCCCAGAATTGACCAGTCTATGGTATTTTGACCATATCTCTGTCCGCTGATCTCCAAATTAGATGATTCTTGAAGCATTGGAACGCTAATTCAAAGGGCTACAACTTTTGTGTTTTCCACAAAAGCCAGTTCGGCCTTCATCATGGAGAAAAATGCAGTTGAAGTGAGGTCAAAAGTGAAAACGTGTATGGCAGCCGAATTTCTGTAATTTGCTCAGCCATTTTTCTCATCTTCACACTACTTTCCAGCTAGAGTTGGAGAGAAAATGTAGGCTGCACATGCTTCAGAAGATATAAGGAAGAGATATAGCCAAGGTTCCAAGTCAAAAGCCATTATTTTTGACTCCCTTAACAAATTCAGATTTGGAGAATCATAGCAGAAATTTTGGACCAGTGGAAAGGCACCTCATATCAGTTTTATATAGAGAGCAATCAGAGGGAGAGAATCATACGGGGGAGAGAGCTTGAAGTGCAGAAATGTAGTTCTTCAATTTCCTTTGTGTATGATAGTTTAGCTAGTGTAGTTCATCCATTCTTGTATATTGCTAGACTAGGATTAAGATGGAGATGAAGAAGGCAAGGTGATGAGCTCAAGTGACATGGGTTACATTCCTTTCCAATTCTTTATCTTTTGTACTTGATTCCAAATTTAGTTAATATGCAAGTTCTGGATTTTGTGTTATTTATGTGTCTCTAAAGTTTATGCCTTGGGTTTGGTTGAACTTTCTATGATTGTTAGTGTTTATTATTTGGCTATTTAACTGCTATGATTTGAGCAAGTTATTTAGCACTTTAGCTCTTGAAATCATGATTAATCTGGTACCATTAATTGTGATTATCTAAGGTGTTGTTTCTGCAATGAAAATTGAGATTTAACACTAGTTCAAGAAGTGCTAAACATAGGAAGTACACTCACGAGAATAGAGGTGCACCTATGTGGTTTTTAGTGATTCATTTCATGTAATTTCACTGAAGAAATGAATTTGTAACTAATTTCATAACCATGAGAATAGGTATGGATTAGTTATAAGTATAATTGATTCACTACGAAAGTAGGATTCAAATACATAAAGAAATTACACCATAATTAGCCTAGATGTAGCATTCAATGATCCAAATATAGCACTTGCATGAGTAGTTAGGGATACCACAACTTAAGGAGCATTTATTTGTTATTTTGTATAATTTCAGTAGGATAAATTTGATATAATTCATTGATACTCTAAATAATAGAGAAGCTTTAGTAACACCGGTAATTGTTCACTCTTCCCTGTGGGATCGACCCGATATATACCCTAAACTACTAGTTGATCTGTATACTTGCAGTGAACGGGTGTAATTCGGTATTTTTTAGCTTGCACGTATGTAAAATACCCGTCAAGTTTTTGGCGCCGTTGCCGGGGAAGATTTGGCAATATCGGTGTGAAGAGCAACTTTATTAGTTTAGACATTTTATTAGTTATAGTGTGAATGTTATTTTCTGTTATTTTAGTGTTTTTATGTGTATGTGTTTTATAACCTATTCTTCTTACTAATCTTGCTCTTAAGTTGTTTAAAAGCAATTTTAGGTGATGAGAAGGGTAGGTCAATTTGGAGGACAATGCTTGAGAAGTGGAAGATTGGCAATGGATGGTTATCAAGTGCAAAGCTCCTTCAACAGAGGTAACCAAGAATTTACTGAATGTATGTCTTTTGAAGATGGTTTAAGGTGCTTAAAGGCAAAATTTGATGTAATTAAGTTACAAGTTCAAATGGACACCATGATGCATGAAATTGAGCAAGGGAGGAATGCTAATGCTTTTAATTCTTATCATGTGATTTGTGACTTGTGTGGAGGTTATCATGCTACTAATACATGTATGCAAGCACAAAATGTGGATTATTATGATGAATTAGAGCATTACAATCCTTGTTTTGATCAATATAGTGCTAATTGGAGCAATTCTCCTGCTTATGGTTGGGAAAATCAATGTGTATATAGTGACTCTCCAAATTTTTATGATTACCAACCTGAAAGTGTCCAATATGAATCAAAACCATCTTGGGAGTTGGCAATAGAGAAGTTAGCTAATGCACCTCTGCCTTGGGAATTAGAAAGTGAACCATTAGCTAATGATTCTAATGCATCTTGGGAGCTAGCTGTAGAAAATTTTTCTAATCAATTTGATTTAGCAATAGAAAAGCTAGCAAATGCAACTTTCGACCGTTTTGATAGGATTGAGGAAAGAATAGATGAATTAGCTTCTCACTTTGGTAGAATACATGAGCAATTGAATGCATTGTGTGAAGTTATTTCCTCTAATAATGTGCAAAATGATCCTAGCATGAATGATGGGAATGTTGTATGTGAAAATGGGTTGCATTTTGATGAAAATGATGAATCTCAAGAGTGTTTTAATGAGCAAATATCCATTTCACATGATAATATCTTTGGAACTAACTTTGAACCTCAAAAGGTGAGTTTTAATGGCTCAATTTTCACCCCTCTTGAGGAGTGTATAAAAAGTACAGGTTTTAAAGATATTCCTGCCCAAGATACTTTCATGGCATTTCCTTTGGTAAGTTCTCAAGTGGTGCATATTCAAGGTAAGATCTATGAAACATTTGGAATATGTAAGGCACTTTCATTTCTCACATCATTAGATTATGTGGCTTTCGCGATAAAGCCACCTTTTAATGATCCACCACGACCTAAAATGATGGATTATTCGTTAACTAAGTCTCCTTGAAAAATAAGGTGAAATAGTCAAGCTATTGACTTTAAAGAAGCGCTTATTGGGAGGCAACCCAATGTTTGTTTAAGTTTATGTTATTTTGGGGTGATTTTATGTTTAAAGTATGTGTTTGAGTTATTTTGTTATTTTTCATTTGTAGGTATTGGAAATGGAAGCAAAAGTGACCAAATGAGGTGAAAAAGGCGAAATTTGATCAAGGAACTCAACCCCTCGATTTGAGTAATTGTTGTTTTTGATCCGTTAAAAGGGGCTAAAATGCATGTTTTTAATGTTTTACATGTGTGCACATTGATAAATTTTACAAACAAATGATTTATGATGCATTTTGAATGATTGGGGTATTATTTGTAAATTTTCAAAAGTTGAATTTCTGCTAAAATTCGCAGCAGAAAACGCGTTTCTCAAGAAAACGTGCCTCTGAGTCGCGTGTTCACAGAATCGCGTTTTCAATTCTGCACCTGCAGAACAGAAAACGCGCCCTTAAAACGCGACTTGAAGTCGCATTTTGATGGCAGTCGCGTTTTCAAGCCTGGATCAAACTAAAAACGCGGCTTAGAAAACGCGCCTCCAAGTCGCGTTTTCTCAAAGAACCGCGTTTTCAATCCTGCAAGATTGGTGAAGGAAATGCGACTTCAAAAACGCAGCTTTATGGCACGTTTTGTTCAGCCACGTTTTCTGAGCATTTTTTTTTAAGAGTCGCGTTTTCTGAGCACGTTTTTTTGAAAAAAAAAAATGCAACTTCCCTGGTTCTATTTTTCTTCTTTTCCTCATATATTTTCTTGTACCTTGAGTTGCTTATTATGTATTTTCTATAGGTACATCACCACCACAAAGGCTAAGGAATTACGGATCGCCGTTATATGTTTATTAAGCCTTTATTATCACTTTTGTTTCTCATTTTCTATTTTTAGGTTTATATCTCTAATGGTTACCAAATGGAACTCATGAAGCGATGAAGAAAGGCGAACAACGTACCTTGAAGCTTCATACTCAATCACATCATAGGGGAGTATTACTTTCTTTATCTTGATTTTTCTTTTTACACATTGAGGACAATGTGTATGTTAAGTGTGGGGGGAGAATTGAGATTATATATATTGTATGTGATTGACTTATTAGTTGCAAATATTGGACTTGTGTTAAAATTTAAATTTTTTCTAACATCTTCTCAAAAATTGCAAATTTGCCCCAAATATTTTAAATTTTAAATTTCATCCAAAGGGGTAACAAAGTTCCATACCATTAGTAGTTCAAATTCCTTCTACATTTGAGATAAATATATATGATTTGGAAACTACTTTTCTCATTTAATTTGGAAATGACTATTATGTAATTATAATTTTGCATTTGTAGGAAAATATATCTTGCGAAGTGGAGAAAATTATGCCTATTTTTTTTTTTTTGCATATTTAATGAAATTTCTTTTCTTTACTTGATTTTATTTAGTTAAGTGACAAATATGGTCAATAAGTGCAATACTCTTCTCATGATTATTTTTTTAGAAAATTATTATTCTCTTTGCTATTAAAAAAAAAAGAAAAAAAAAAGAAAATGAAAAAAAAAAGAAGAAAAAAAAGATTTATTCTACTCCAATGATTCTTGTACTTAGTAACCGGGAGTCTTCATCTACAAATGTCGACTTTCGCGTAAAATGGTACTTGAATTAAGAGTATGCAAAACAACTTGAGTCTGTGAAGTGTTGAGTAACCGGTGATTTTCATCTAAAAATGTCGATTCTCGCTTCAAAAGATACTTTCACAACTTAAATAATATTTAGCTACGTTATATGAATAAATATCTGTTTAAATAGAATAAAAAGATGATTAACTGCTATGATTTGAGCAAGTTATTTAGCACTTTAGCTCTTGAAATCATGATTAATCTGGTACCATTAATTGTGATTATCTAAGGTGTTATTTCTGCAATGAAAATTGAGATTTAACACTAGTTCAAGAAGTGCTAAACATAGGAAGTACACTCACGAGAATAGAGGTGCACCTATGTGGTTTTTAGTGATTCATTTCATGTAATTTCACTGAAGAAATGAATTTGTAACTAATTTCATAACCATGAGAATAGGTATGGATTAGTTATAAGTATAATTGATTCACTACGAAAGTAGGATTCAAATACATAAAGAAATTACACCATAATTAGCCTAGATGTAGCATTCAATGATCCAAATATAGCACTTGCATGAGTAGTTAGGGATACCACAACCTAAGGAGCATTTATTTGTTATTTTGTATAATTTCAGTAGGATAAATTTGTCATAATTCATTGATAGTCTAAATAATAGAGAAGCTTTAGTAATACCGGTAATTGTTCACTCTTCCCTGTGGGATCAACCCGATATATACCCTAAACTACTAGTTGATATGTATACTTGCAGTGAACGGGTGTAATTCGGTATTTTTTAGCTTGCACGTATGTAAAATACCCGTCAAAGGTTCTTCGGTTTAATTGAATTTTAGGATTACCATTGAACAAGACTAGAGACACGATCAAATCGATCGAACCGATTGTTCAATTTGTTTAATTGAATTTTGAATCTTTGGTCGAGAAACTAGTTTAATTGAATTTTGGGATTAACAATAAATATAAAACTGAAGACACGATCGAACAGATCGAACCGGTGGATTCGATCAAATCGATCAACCCTATCCAAGTGTAAGACAGTTTGCTTAGTGATCATTTATAAATTTTCGAACCGATCGAGTCTATCAAACCGATCATTAATCTTAACTCGTTATTGCATGTTCTGTATACTTCATCACTACTCTTTGATTTAAGGTTCTTCGGTTTAATTAAATTTTATGATTACCATTGAACAAGACTAGAGACACGATCAAATCGATCGAACCAATCGTTCAATTTGTTTAATTGAATTTTGAATCTTTGGTCGAGAAACTGGTTTAATTGAATTTTGGGATTAACAATAAATATAAGACTGAAGACACGATCGAACAGATCGAACCGGTGGATTCGATCAAATCGATCAACCCAATCCAAGTGTAAGACAGTTTGCTTAGTGATCATTTATAAATTTTCGAACCGATCGAACTAGATACGATCAAACCGATCGAGTCTATGAAACCGATCATTAATCTTAGCTCGTTATTGCATGTTCTGTATACTTCATCACTACTTTTTTATTTAAGGTTCTTCGGTTTCATTGAATTTTAGGATTACCATTGAACAAGACTAGAGACATGATCAAATCAATCGAACCGATCGTTTAATTTGTTTAATTGAATTTTGAATCTTTGGTCGAGAAACTAGTTTAATTGAATTTTGGGATTAACAATAAATATAAGACTGAAGACACGATCGAACAGATCGAACCGGTGGATTCGGTCAAATCGATCAACCCGATCCAAGTGTAAGACAGTTTGCTTAGTGATCATTTATAAATTTTCGAACTGATCGAACTAGATACGATCAAACCGATCGAGTTTATCAAACCGATCATTAATCTTAGCTCGTTATTGCATGTTCTGTATACTTCATCACTACTCTTTGATTTAAGGTTCTTCGGTTTAATTGTATTTTAGGATTACCTTTGAACAAGACTAGAGACACGATCAAATCTATAAAACATTGAATACATATATATATATATATATATGTTCAATCAATTCTAATTCTAACATTTATCAAGCATTCCGTTCATGTAGTAGACAACTTCTATTTGTAGTAGACAACTTGTATTCAAAAATATTTATAGGACATTTAAGGTTGTTATATTTTTTAGAACATTTTTAGTTGTTATATTTCTAGTTGTTATAATATATTGTATATAATTTTAACAAAATTTTAAGTTGTTATATCATGTTGTGTATAGCTAATATTCAAATTTTTAGTTGTTATATTTTGTTGTATATAGCTTTAACAAAATTGTATATAGCTTTAACAAAATTTTAAGTTGTTATATTATATTGTATGTAGCTTTTGTAAAATTTTTAGTTGTTATATACCACACACAAAATTTTTAGTTCTTACATTTTTAGTTGTTAAATTATATTGTATTTAGCTTTAAGAAAATTTTTAGTTGTTATATACAACACACAAAATTTTTAGCCACTTGATTTTTAGTTGTTATATTATAGTATTGTATATAGCTTTAACAAAATTTTTAGTTGTTAAATAGCTTTAACCAAATTTTGCCCAAACACACATAAATTTCATTAGTAGCACGGCAAAGTGAAAAATTCAAGAGTCTTGACTAATTTACTTTGGCGTCATTAGTACCGCCTTTATTTCAGCCATCTTCTCCCTCCCGTTGTCCTCTGTCTTTGTCCTCTCTCTCTGTTTCAAGCTCGCACCACCAGTTTGGGTAAACCATCCATGAAATCGCAACCATTTGGGTAACTTTGTTGAGCTTGCACCAGGGAAATCCCTAATTCGGCTGTTGCATTGGCTTGGTGGCAAGAAATCATAAATTAGGGCTTCAAAGCTTGGGTGAAAGCTGGAGTTCAGTGCTTGAAGCTTGGGGAAACCGACAAGTTAGGGATTCAAGCCACAGTTTGAGGTAATTTCAGTATTTTTTGTCTAATTTTGCATTGCATGGTAGACATCTGCTAAGGGATTGAGAAGCACATTTATGACCAGCTCCTAAGGGCTTGAGAAGCACATTTCTAATTGCATAGGTCGAAAGCCCTGGTAGAGATGCTCTTATTGTGTGGTTTCTGACAACATCCTCACAGTAGAGGACAATATGCCTAGCGGTTGTGAAATATTCCAGAGCCTTGGCAGTAGTCTGTCAGGTTAGGACAATGTGGCTTGTGCTTGCTGTTGAATTGAAGACATACTGTTGTGTATTGTCAGTTGCTCTGTGCAAAGTTTTCTTTTTTTTTCGCGTGAATGATGGACTTCTAAAACTTTGGTGCTGATTGATTATGAGGAAATTTGTAGTCCCAAGCGAAAATGCTAGCTCTAGATTCTAGTATGATTGTTGAAAATTATAAGTGTCTTTGCTAGTACTTGGTAGAACTGGGGTTCTAAAATGCCTATTCTGTTGGTTTTGTTTTCCACCAACAAATGATTGTGTACTGGAATGCTTGAAGTGTTGCTTGAGAAAATGCATGAACGAGCATAAGCAAATTTAGGGCACATTTCATCAATCCTAATAATGTAAAAGTTTCTATACTATTATGTGGCAACTTTTGGGTTCAAGTTTGAGGCAATTTCCTTATTTAGTAGTTTGAATCTAATTTTTTTTATATCTTTTTTTCTATCAGAGGAGAGGTGAAATTTAAGAAATGAAGAGAGAAATAGGTGATTTGAACCTGAAAACTTTAATTTATAGGGTTTCAACCTTAGCTATCAGATCAAAACCTTTTCCACTTGTAGATTGAGTCTAATTTTAGGCAATCTACTCTCATTTATTGGGTAATGTTGATCACATGTAGGGTGTTTAATTATTGTCTCTAATTGAAAAGAATAAAAGTTTGGCCGACCCTAGAGTGTACAAAATCATAAGGACCACAGACAACGTCAAACAGAAGCCAATCCACCCTACCACCACTAACAAGTTTATGCATTTGGCAGGATGGATTGGCAGACAAGTTTAGGTTTTATATTGATTGAAATCCTACTTGCCCAGCTGGTAAAATTTTGAACAGGCACTAGTAAAAAGACTTACTACCAAGAAGTCAAGTCAAAATCAATTAAAGTTGAGCCTTGTAGCTAATCTTCCTGTTAAATAGAAAATGCATATGTGTTACTGATTTTGGTTTATGCTGGAACTGGAAACTTTGATTGATGGCTTTCACCTTCAAGATTGATGGACCTGGTATCAAATAAATGGTGAAATATGCAGGTATGGCCCGTAGAGGTCGGAAAGGTAAGCGCGCTGCAAATGGATTGAGAGATGAACCAATTGAGCAACCTCCCTCATGTCATGAAACAAGGCAGTAGCCTCCACTTGGAACAAGCCATGAAAATGTAATTGAACAAGTTCAAGGAGACGCTGCTCGGGCACCTCAATCTCCAATTCAGAATTCTACATTGGGAATAATGCGCCAATCAGGTGACCAAGTTACTCAACAAGCTGATGGAGGTTCACAGTCGCATGAGCAGTGCCAGAACTCTCCAGTTCAACAATCTCCACTTGGAACAAGGCATGAACCAACTGAAGAAAATCCAAATCAGGATTCTCGAGGTCCACATTCCAATGACACCACCTTCATGTCATGCAACTCGGACGATGCAGGTATTACTAACTGTTTTGAACCAATTCCAGAAGTGCATTTTTTATGTTCATAACTTGCACCTTTTTCTTATTTTATACAGGAAAAGAAACTACAAATGATTCAAGTGAAGTGCATCAGAAAACCCGAGGCCCTACATTTATGAAAGAAATTTGGGGTCGGCCTAAGGACCTTCCACAGATTGAGATTAAACTCGATGACAATGGGATCCCAATAAGTGAGAAAACCTCTTTCTTTGAATTCTTGGGCAGTTTGGCTAGGAATGGTATGTATTGTCCAATAGATGTTGAAAGTTGGCTTAAGATGCCAAAGAAACTTAAAATGGACATGTTAGAAGTAATAAAGGTAATGGTAGCTTTTTGTATTATGTATGCTTTCTACAAAAATTACTGTGAAGTTATGTTGATT
Organism: Coffea eugenioides; assembly: GCF_003713205.1. Classification (NCBI taxonomy): domain Eukaryota; kingdom Viridiplantae; phylum Streptophyta; class Magnoliopsida; order Gentianales; family Rubiaceae; genus Coffea; species Coffea eugenioides. The sequence continues at coordinate 14,264,322 of NC_040044.1, forward strand.
TTCTTGTTCCTAACTACGTTTCAGGAAAGGTTTGCTTTGCCTATGGGACTGGAAGCTTGGATCTTAAGATCTATTGGCAAAAAAAGGAGAAGTTGGAAGACAGATTTAAAGGCTACATATTTTGATCCTGCCGTGCCAAATGCTGAAGCTCGGTTTCAAAAGGACATAAGGGCACGGGAAGAGCAATGGATCAAACTTTGGGCTTATTGGAAGAGTGAAGAAGCAAAGGTACAAATCAGCTACAACATTCTTCATAAAGTTGTGTTTATTCAATGCTGTAATCTTGCTTTTGATTTTGAAATTTAGAAACTAAGTGAGAGGAACAAGAAAGCTAGAGGGGAGAAGAAGATGAACCACACAACCGGAAAAAAGTCATTTGCTCATCTTCGGAACCACTTGGTGATACCTCATCCTTTTTTTAGTTGCTAATTTTTTTTACTCGTACATGTTTCATTATGTTAGCTTGTTTTTCAATTATATGCTAAATGCTAAAACTATAATTAAAAAAATTCAATTTCTTATAGGCCAAACAGTTGGGAAGACCTCCTACTAGAGTAGAAATGTTCAATAAGTTTTATACCCATGCCGTTGGAATTCCATCAAGTACCATAGTTGCTGAGAATTTGGTAAGGATCCGAGAACACAAGCCTATAAATTCTACCATTGTTTTGCAATAACAAGTGTTTTCCTTTATTATGTAGGAAAAAATGAATGAGCTGAAAAATCAGCTTCCATCGGATTCGCAAGATCCAGTTGGTCGCGATGATATGTTTGCCCAGGTGGTTGGCCAAGACAAACATGGTCGATCATGTTCGCTTGTTTAGTGACGGTGTGAATCCAACGGACTTATGGGAAGACATTCCTAGTCGTAACACATGTTACCGCATAAGTGTTCAACAACAGTCAACATTGGTCCGTTTGGAGGAAAGGCTTCAGCGACAAGATGATGAAATAGCCAGCTTGAAGAAAATGGTTTTAGTTCAACATGGAAGGGGCTCTCCAATTGACAGCCCGAGACATCCTTCATCATCATCTAACAATGTGTCAAGCCATACTCCATCGTGAGCCAAGCGACCTATTCGAGTAAGTATTTACAACTTTTAAACTTTTACATTTGTAATCTGGAATTTGGCATGAGTTTGATTCTTGTACTTGTTGGATCTTTACTAGGTAGCGAATATGGTTTCACTAAAAAGTTTGTTTGACCCAACAAAAATCGTGGCAAAGGGATATTTACGGAGTTTGAATCCATTGGATAAGGTCGGGGGACAAGCTCTTGGGCCAAACTGGTGTGAAATACAGATACAAGTTGCAATGAGTCCACGTGAGCAATTGATTAGACCGTATGATTTGCAACAAACAATTTAAGATGCACTTGGTGCACCAGTTGCTTGGTCTTGTCATTTGGTGAGATATGCACTACTTAAATACATTGCGAATTTTCTGGAATTTTAGTGACTTTGCTATGATGATCTAATGATCCCCTTGGTCTTTGTGCACGGGTGGAACCAACTGAAGAATGATGGGGACTTCATGGTTATGACTGAGGACTCTCAACAAAATGGAAAGTTTGGAAGCTACTTCTACTTCTTTCAACTTGTTAGGGATGAGAGTCTTTTAGTTTGTGCACAAGAAAGTCTTTCAAGTTATTGTAAATGAAAATCTTTCGGTACTTTATTGGGATTTTAGTACTTGCTTTGAGCACTTGTTTGCGATTTTAGTACTTGCTATGTTTGTACTTGTTATCGACTTTTAATCGGATGAATTATATTTAAGTATCGACTTCTTTTTTTAAATTGCTATATGCATTCTGCTCTTTGGGATAATTTTACAAGTCCCTTGGGATTCTGGTTGATGGAATCTACAGCAGGAAGGACTAATTGCAGGTTGCTTCCATATAAAAAAAAACTGGGAAAAACTCCTGGCAATTAAAAGTGTCAGCATAGCTTAGCTTCAAAAAACACTAATGACAAATGAGCATGTTGTCCAAAGCAGTGTAAATTCACATGGCTACGTGCTTAAAGCCATATATTAAGACAACTCAAGATGCCTTCATAAACTGGATATACTACTGATCCGCTACTGATGTTCTAATGCTATACGGACACTTTCGATTATCACAAAACAGAGTTTTTGTTGGCAGAGGGAATGCTATAGCAGCATTGTTTTCCTAACACATTTGAATGCTGCTAAAGATTTGAGGTTATCCCCACATTGGAAAGGACAACACTCACCCTAGGTGTGAGGATAGATAAAGTGTCAGGTTAGATTATCTATACTGACAATTTTAAATGCTGCTAAAGGCCATTTTTGTTGTAGTGATTGTTTGGGGTTAAACATTGTCTCCTCCGCGGATTTGTTAGCGTCTTCATTGAATTGGATTCTTTACTTCTAGTCAACATTCAGCTAGAGGAAAAACTCCTGCCCGTGGTCTATCTTGGCTGAGGTTGAGGAGTTGCACCAAATGACACATATATTCTCTGGAATCACTCATTGTTTTCTGAAGGCGAATCAAGTAGCTGATATTTTAGCTAAATTGGGCTCACAGTTAGTTGTACAACATGTATACACATCCAGGCTTCTCTTCCAGCTCCAGCTCGTGGTGCATTGATGGTGGAAGGAATTCAGATGCCTTCTATTAGGAGGCGTCCCCTTATATAGTTTCCATTTTAGAATTAATCTTGCTTGTTTGCCAAGGTGCATGGTTGTCTTCTCCATCATTGTTTATTTCCTCGTCTGAGGTCCTAGCTCCTGGAGTAATAGCATTAGGTTTGATGCAGATAACTTCTTTTAGGAGGTATATTGAACATTGATTTACTTCCTTCATTTTTGTATTTCCTGTTGAGATCAGGCTCGGCCCCTCAAAATCTTGTATATTTTATTTAATTATTAATAAAATAATGGATTGACATCCCACCTCCGTGAGCGGGGTTTGTCTTTAAAAAAAAGTTAGGAAACTAAAGAAAGAAAGATGGAATCAGCATGCAAAAGTTATGGAAACCAAAAGTTAGTCGATTCTGGCCGCAAGTAGGATTCTAGAATGGAAGATTTTGTACCTTGACTAGATCTTGAATTATAGATATTGGATTGAAGTAATTCTTTATGCATTTTAAAGCTAAAATTAAGGAATATAATTCTCATGTGGATATCAAAATTAGGGGTGACAATTTCCGACACTTTAATTTTCATTGATTAAACATAGAAAGCTTTACATGAGACATATACCTCTATATACATCTAGTATCACTATTTCTTTGCATTCAGAAAACTATCTGACTCTAATTAAAATTAGATTAAACCTAGAAGAACTAAATAAAAGGGAAGTACACAATTGAATCTATCCATGAACCGCTTCCAAACACTGATGGTCCATACCCCATTCAAGAACTAATGTCAAGTTCTCCTGTGTTCCTGGGGACTTTATATCAAGACGCACACGTAAATCTCACAGCAGTAATAATGTTATTTACCATGTCTAGTGGTAGCAATCTAGTATTCTTGAATTTTGACAAAAAAACAATCTAGTATTCTTGAAAATACAAGTATTCTGAACTTGCTAAAGATGATAAATTGTAGCAGCAAAAGCGATTCTTCTCAATTGGTTGACAAAAGAATTCGAGCAACAATGTGAGCGCCACCACTGAATCTCATCCTATCAATCAAGAATCCCTCTGTATAGCAAACACATCCTCCGAATTTTCATCCAAACACTGCTGGAAAATGCACACTGAAAGAACAGATGCCTCTGGGACTCATCATTTTCCTAACACAGCTCACAAGTGCGGGGGGGATAACAAGTCAACTCCCCAGCCTCTTAACCTATCTTTTGTGTTCATGGTTCGCCGTCACAGGTCGCAGCCGTGTCACGGTTACAGTTATTCCACATCCATCATGACATATCGATTGAATATTGGATGATACGCACATTATAGCACATAAAAATTTTCAAAAAATCTGAAAAAATTACTAAAAATAGAAAATACCATAACAAGCATAATTGTCAAATTAAATTTACTAACTACCTACATTATCATATATAGTTACTAATTATTTAAATAAAATAATGCTTCCATTACTTTGTTTACATGCCTATTAACACTATGTAAAATGACGAGAAAATTCAAAACCATGCTCATCTCCTGACCTATTATAGTAAGAATACGGCATTTGCACTTGATTTCCTTCATGTGAATAAGGAAAAATGTATGAACCGTATTATTTGTCTTTTAAATTTGATGACGCACTAGATGAACCATGATCAAAATATGGCAAATGTGGTGGATTTGATCTAAATTTCTCACCTCTATGGTAGTAACCAAACCCTCTATTGTGCAAACTATTAGTGGTGCTACTAGATGAATCATAATTGTGTCCACAACAACTAATGCTACTTGAATCAGATGCAGATCCCTCATAATATGTTCTAGTAGGCCAATTATAATATTCACTAGTAGAAAATATGATGGACTTCTAAAGATGGTAAGGTCCACCACATGATTCGTATTCAAAGTAATAACAAGTGGAAGGTGCATATGATCGCTCAAACTCATGTCTTAATCATCTAGTATCCAAACTGTTACCAGAATCATAGGCTCTATATGAATGACCTATATTTAAATTTGCATGTGCTCATGAACTCAAGAATATCTCCTAGAATTTGAGTAGTAAGAAGAGTCACCTTCACTCAAGAATTCAATTATTCTACTGAAATGTTGCCACTGTACTTCTATACCAAGATGATATCCATAATCAGTATCTTGAGTAACGTAATAGTTATCATTTCCTTGAACCCATGGCATGCTACCAATGTATTGATTATCCTAATAGTTACCACCACTACCACTAACATTTTTTTCATTGAGAATCTCTCATGTTTGCCCCTCCATCGTCATCATCATCAACATTACCGCTGTTATCTTCTCCACTGCTAGAGTTGTTGGTAAAGGAAGGTGAAACGGGTTTTGATATAAGTTTTTTCTTCCCAGTACTCTTGCCTTTGCTCATAAATACTTGTTCCTTATGCTTATTTTTCTTATTGGTTATGAATTGGGACAAAGGCACATCACTGTCATGATCGTTACGATGACTTTGTTCTCTCCCTTTGCTTTCATTGATGTCTTTATCCAACCAATTTAAATCATTTTCATGAATCAAAGACAACTCAATGGATAATAATAATTGACACTGTCTTCAAACAATAAATCATGCCTTTCTTGTTGCAAGCAATTTCCAATTTTAAGATTGCTAGTGGATTTATCCACTCTACAAGTACTAACAATTTCTTTTACATCTTTGTCCATAACCAAATGAATGCACTCACTAACAAATTTGTTTTTATCAATCACTCCAAACAAAGTATGCAAATCATAATTTTCAACCATACCAAAAATTTCTAAAGTTTGTTTATCAACAAACATATATTTCTTCCAAATTAAATTCCCATGTCAAACCAAGTTTTGATTTACAATCAGACTCATAATCATACTCCATCAAAATGTAACAAAGATCTAACCAAAACCACTAAGGTGATTGAGAATCAGTAAAGACTCTCATATAATATTCTTCAACCACAGATTTCTGCATTATGTTATAAAACAACTTGGCCTTCATTTTCTTATCATCTTTTGACAAATCATAGAAAGAATTGATTTTAAGAATTTCGTCCAAGTTACACTTTTTGAGATATTTTTTCATTGTTTTCTCCCATTCTAATCTTTCATCATACGTACTCAATGTATGTAAAATTTTAAAATTTTCACCATTGACAAATTCTCTCTCCATGGCAACTCAAAATAATTTACGTATCTTCACAAATAATTAATTGTTTTCCTTTCGTACTTAAATTTCTTGGCCTCCCTGACTTTAGGCTTGATCAAATAATTTGGCATGACCTTTTTCCTAATCACTACATAATACTAACAATCTCGACAAAGTCCTCACTTTAGACCTCTTGTCCAATTAGGGTCTCTTTTTTCCCTAGTTATCAATCAACGAACGAGTACTCCAAGACCAACTCTCATGATCCAATCGTTTAATATACGAGTACTCCACTACAATCTCTGCATTATCCTATGACATAGGTTTTTGTATCACAAACTTTGCACACCCTCTAGATACATAGACACCTCAAAATCAAACTCTTGAATCTAGGTACCTAATACCATTTGTTAGCGCAACAAAATGCACAGCAGAAGTAACATTAAAATCTTACAAATGAAAAACAATAAGAAAGGTATGGGAGGAAACATATTATTCTGTTTTAGTTCACTAATTTCCCTCAACTTCAAACGTTAGGATTCCAAGTCCTTAAATAGAGAAACATAACCACAAATTCTATTCTAATTATAATACCAAAATATGATTCAACCTGTTTCCTAAATCAAGTTTGACACCAATTCTAATCTAGTTACCAAATAAAAAAAATATAAATCTAAAACTACTAAACTTCTAAATAGGCTTGGTTTAATTTTTGTCAACACACCTCATGTTGAATTTCTGGCTACAATTTCAAAAGAATGATTAGTAAAGTTACTATAGTATTGTATACGTATACTAGGGGGTTGTTACCGTATTGTGCGCAGGTATTGGTGCCTGTGAGATGAAATAGTAATCGAAAAAACATTCCTAAACATGAATAAAAGGGGTTCGGATGTCATAAGTAGAAATTTAAGCACACAATATTAATATAGCAGTTTTGTGCTGCTATAGATATTGCTTATGTTTTACTGCTTTGCATGCGATCTGATCTAAATACGGCTGAAACTTCATAGTAATCTTTACAAGTCTTTATTTGCAGGTAATATGTAGATAATAAGTAGCATAAGATAGCTCTGATTCTTTCTTCAGTTACGATGTTTCTTAGCCAGTCTTCCGGCAGCTGCATCTGGGCGGCGAATTTCATAGATTGTGGGAAAAGAATACTAATATGTAAGTTATCAATATAGATGCAATTGCATGTTTACCATAAAATAAGATCACTATTAACAAACAATTCCATATAAGGAATAATAACAGCTTGTAATAACACATAATATGATACATTAAAGTTGTCTTAAGTCTTAATAATGGCTACTTGATTCATTCAACTGAAATTGTTTTAGGAAAAATCGCCAATTTAGTCCCTAAACATTTTCACTAACGCCAATTTGATCCCTAAAAATTTTTAACTATGAAATTAGTCCTCAAAGTAAAATACATACGCCAATTTAGGACCTTCGTCGCAGCGCCGCTCCAAACTTGTCTCTTATTGAAGTAGACGGCGGTCCATTCAGGGGCATTTTGGGCATTTCATGCCAAGATGATTTTAATGCTTGGATACAAAATTGATTTGCGTCCAACATTGTCCGAAATTAGGAAAGCTTCGTGCGAGAGTGTGTGTGAAACCGATTTAGGGCATTTTGCTGCCGATTGAAATCTGCATCAATGCAGTTGCATCTGATGATGGAAAGCGACTTCGACAAAGGGAAAACGCTAAAGACGGAACAATTGGGACCACCTAAGAGTGCTGGAGATCCAGTGAAATGGTAGCGGGAAAGTCTGGTAAATCGAAACTTATTGTGAATCTGTTATGATGAATATGGGATTGATGTCTGGGTCAGGAATGTGGATTGATGTTACTTTTTCGATTTTTCTTTAGCTCGTGTGGTCCCTTTGTTGACAAAACTGCATTACATTGTTGCTTTCATGGTACTTTTCTTTAGCTCATGTGGTCCCTTTGTTAGCTCATGTGGTACTTTTTTTTACTACGGCAGTTCACACTTTGTTGGAATGTTACTTTTTTCGATTTTTCTTTAGCTTATGTGGTCCCTTTATTGGCAAAAATACATTATATTGTTGCTTCTATGGTACTGGAAATAGGGACAGAATAAAGGTTGGGCACGTGAAAAATAATTAATAAAAAATTTTTGTCTTTATGTGAAAAAAAAAGAAACAGGACACAGATTGGATTATTTTACACTGAAAATATTTCATGGTGGGGTATATTTTGGACCACCAGAAGAAAAGTATGTCGGGGGCAATGTGGAATCTTTTGAGAGTGTTCTTACAAATGGAGTGAGTTTGAAAAGTCTCTGCATTCTGTATTTTGCTTAGATGTGAAGGTAATGTAAAAATGTATTATAGAGTAGTTGGCAGAGAGAACGAATTTAAACTTTGCAAAATAGATAGTGAAGATGATGTTGCAGATATGGCTGTCATAGGGAGCGAAATTGGTGATGTTGAACTATATTTGATACAAGAATTTCATATTAGGTTGTTGGAGACTAAATTAGACAGGTGTAATGTTGGTGCGGCTGAGTCTAGTGTGTCAAAAGAGGATTGTTGTTATGTTGACATAACCTTCAATGACTGCACTACCTTTGAAGATACTACAGTGCCAGTTGAAGTTATTGAGGAAGAAAATGACTGTATTGCTGATGATGATGAAGAATTAGAGTCTACTGATGCTGAAAGTTTTCATGATAGTGATTATGACTTTAGCAAAGATGAAGATGATGTGATTTTCCAGAAAGCTGTTGCTAGTACTGAAAAAGAGATAAAAACTGATTTGAAAATAGGAGAAACACTTGCTGGTGGAGAGACTCAAGATAGTAAAAATAATGCCACAAAACCAAGTGTTGATGCACTAGAAAAAACAGCAGCATGCAAACAAGAAAGTAACAAAAATGGGGCTGATCAGAAAAGAGGAGAAACACTTGCTGATGGAGAGACAAATGGTAGTCAAAATAATGCCACAAAACCAACTGTTGATGCACTAGGAAAAACAGCAGCATGCAAACAAGAAAGTTGCAAAAAAGGGGCTCCTAAGGATGACTGGAATCTATATGGTGGAGATCCCATTGTAGTGTATGAAGAATCAGCCACAATGAACACTGAGGATCTAAATAGCTGCTGTGAGTCCTCGGATGAGGACAGTTTAAGAATGAGGAAGCCAAGATATATCAGGTTTAGGCCTGAAATTGACATGCCGAACCAAAATTCTATGTTGGGTTATTTTTCGATAATAAACAAATCTTCAAGAGAGCAGTTGATTACTATGGTGTGAAATGGGAAAAAAATTTTCAATGGAAAAAGAATGATATTAGAAGAATGAGGGCTAATTGCAAGGCTGCAAATTGCAGCTGGTTCATTTATGCTTCTAAAGAGGCTAATAGTGATGCATTTGTCATACGAACCATGGGACCATCTTGTCATTGTGGTAGGACATTTTATCACAAACGGGCCAATTCTGGTTTCTTAAGTAGACATTACATGGAATTCCTTAGGCTGAATAAGAAAGTGACAGTTGCACAATTCATGGAAAAAGTTCACCTTGAACTCAATGTCAACATCACTAAGCACCAGGCAAGCAAGACTTTCATGAAGGCCAAGTCGTTGATTCATAGTAGTTACAAAAACCAATACAGAAAGTTGTGGGACTATTGTGATGAACTGCTTACGTGTAATCCCGGGACAACAGTGCATATGGAGACCATACTTGACGAAAGCAGTGGTAAGGAGAGATTTTTAAGATTGTATATATGCTTTGAAACATTGAAAAGAGGGTTCAAAGCTGGTTGTACACCTGTGATTGGGGTGGATGGTTGTCACCTGAGGGGTCCACACCCCGGAATGTTGTTAACAGCAGGGGGAATTGATGCAAATGACTGCATTTACCCTGTTGCTTATGCCGTGGTGGAGGTAGAAAATAAAAATTCTTGGAAGTGATTCATAGAATTCTTGAAGTATGATTTGTCAATTTCTAAATAGAAGAGCTGGACTATCATCAGTGATAGGCAAAAGGTAACATTGTGCTGCTTATGCTTGCTGGATTTCTTTTTTGTGTCAATGAATCGTCTTTTGCTTATTTGTCTACACTTGCAGGGTTTAGGATCTGCTATTGAAGAAGTGGTTCCAGGAGTAGAGCATAGACATTGTGTACGGCACCTACACAACAACATAAAGAAGTTGCACCCTGGACAGTCCATTAAGAATAGATTTTGCGCGTGTGCATGGTCATCCTATATGAGGAGATTTGAATCTGAAATGGAAATTTTAAGAGAGTATGATAGCAATGCTCACAGGTGGCTGCTAGACAACACTAATCCAAAACACTGGTCAAGATCACACTTTAGAGAAGCAGCAAAGTGTGATATTCTATTGAATAACTTATGTGAGAGTTTCAACTCAGTCATCCTAGAGGCCAGAGAAAAACCAATTCTTGGTATGCTTGAGAACATTAGAGTTTATCTCATGGAGAGATTAAGGACAAAAAGAGAATGGATGAAGAAACGGACTGATGACATTTGCCCAAAAATTCAGAACAAGTTGGAAAGGGCAAAAACTGAGTGTGCTGCCAATATTGCTCCACAGTCAGATGACAAAAGATTTGAAGTCCAACACATCTATGGGGGAACCTATGTGGTAGACCTAGACAAGTGTACGTGTACTTGTAGAAAGTGGGAGCTCATAGGCTTGCCTTGTTGCCATGCCATTGCATGCATTTCACTTGCCGGTGGCAAAGTAGAGGCCTATGTGCACAAGTGTTATTCAAGGCAGGCGTACTTGGCTGCATATGAACCTACTATTGCTCCAATAAGTGGTCCAAATACGTGGAAATGCTCAACCAAGGAACCTGTACTGCCACCTAACAAAGTGAGACTTCCTGGAAGGCCTAAGAAAGCAAGGCGAAGGGAATCGGATTAACCTTGAAAATGCAGTAATGGAGTTACAAAGCTGTCAAAAGCAGGAGTATGTCCACTGAGTTGCTCAAACTGCCATGAAAAAGGACACACTAAAAGAAAATGCCCCCGACTTATGCCACCGGAGCAGTTAACTACACATGGTAGCAGTAGGGGCCATCTGTCAACAGTAATAGGTGCAGAAATTGTCAAGAGTTGGGTCACAATAGAAGAACGTGCCCAAAAATCCACAACAGCGAGTAAAGATGTGCAAATGAGATAAATACTTCAACATCTGGTTTGTTATTCCTACCAAACACCTACACTATTTTGAGTAATATTAAGTCTCTTTGCTAATGTTTTCTCTAAACAGAGGGGTTACGTCCTACTGTGGCTAATCAACATCATGCTTGGCATGGCTTTCCCGCTGGAAAACAAGCTACTGGAGGTGCAGGACATAGCTACTCCATAATCAAATTACAACTTGCATGTTAATTGTATCTATATAGCCACTGATGATTATTATTTTCCCTTGTAGCTCCCTGTGCACGAACTGAAGTTCAAGAACCAGCTAAAACAATAGAGTTGACATCTTTGGCTCCTAGTGAAGTTCCTGAACAAAAGACAAAGACTGTAAAATGCAGAATTTGTCGAGCTCCAAGACATAACAGGAAAACATGTCCTACATATCAAGCACAATCTTGGAGAATACGGAAGGCATCTATGGATGCTTATGGCCCATATGTTGAGTCAGTTGGGAAAAAATGCAGAGTAAAACAGAGGGTTAGTTTATGAGATTGTTAATTGTTTCTACTTTGCATATTTTCTTTATAACAGAACACTTATACTTGCATGTTTATGCAGGCACACAGGCTCATAGATGATCCAGACGAGGAGAATGAACCCAGAACTGAAGACCATCTAGCTGGTTATGATGAAGGCCAAGTATCTGCAGTAGCTCACATCCAAAGTTGATCAATATATTAGTTGAAGAATATAGGGACTGAAGGTAGTTTTTTTAGCCTACTTATGTATTTTGGCTAACAATATTTGGCTAAACCTTGTTTGTGAGCCTACTTATGGAACATGTATCCTAGTTCCCTAGTTAAATCATATTAGTTGGAACATTTAGTTTGCTGGAATTGTGCTATTATTTTGGTACCTAACGATCATGTCCAACTGATATGAACATATCCCTTTTTTGTTAGTGGTTGGAATGATACTCATTGGCAGGTTTTGAAATTTTTTATTGCTCAGGTTGTTATCTGAAAAAACCTTAACGTACTATGTATTTGGTTGCTAGTTAGGATTCTTAAAAATGAAAGCAAAACTCTGCAAAAAAAATTTTTTTGGGTAAGTATGACATAGTTGATATCTAGTTGCGGTCATAGTTGGTTATTTTGCTGTTGTTTGGTTTCAAGGTTGGGATTTTTCAAATTCAAAGAAAAATTCTATTGAAATTAAACATGAGAAATAAGTACCTAACCATGTTCAATAGTCATACATAGTTATCACTCAACATCCAGCACTATCTTAGCTACTAGTTGCCGCTATCCAGCACTATCCAGCACTATCACTCATACATAGTTGCCGCTTTCTAAACTAGGTTCAACATCCAGCACTATCTGAGCTACTGCAACATTTTGAGTCCTTGCTCTACATGCCTCTTTTTGGCATTATCACTCAACATTATCACTAATAAAATGCAGCAGCTAAACACAACCAACAGTAATAGCACGATCCTTTTTTCAAATTTTTTATTTCTTTCTTCATTTCCATGTTCTCCCCCTCTGCTTTACTTAACTCTCATAGCAATTTCACCATCACGTTCTTGGTGTACTCCGACATGGGAGGATCATGCCATGAAAAGAAATTGCAAGCATGGCGCCTCTGCAAATTATCATATATTCTCAGATTAGTAATAAAAAAAACAATTAACCTAAAAAAAAGGAATTAACCCAAATAAATCACATTCCAGTTGGGCACATACACCGTAATTTCTGCATCCGTAAAACCTTCTTGATGGATTTGTTGTAGTCCACGAACTAACTATTTTGCATACTTCTCGGCAATGGCACTCCACACGGGCATCTTCAGTGTAGTTTTCAAACTTTTCACCACTGAATCCTCCAACAGTTGAAGTGTGATATGTCATGTTCCTTAGATCTCCATTGGTGGCTAAACTGGACGAACCCTCGTCCATATTTCTTCTCCTATTGTGCGTTCGAAAAGAGGAATTTGAAAACATTTTAGAATGGGATCTGCTCAAGACCACACACACTCTTGCATGAAGCTTTCCTAATTTCGGACAGTGTTGGACGCAAATCAATTTTGTATCCAAGCATTAAAATCATCTTGGCATGAAGTGCCCAAAATGCCCCTGAATGGACCGCCGTCTACTTCAATAAAAGACAAGTTTGGAGCGGCGCTGCGACGGAGGTCCTAAATTAGCATATGTATTTTACTTTGAGGACTAATTTCATAGTTTAAAATTTTTAGGGATCAAATTGGCGTTAGTGAAAATGTTTAGGGACTAAATTGGCGATTTTCCCATTGTTTTAATACCGCCTCACTAATTAATCATGATGAAATTTCACATAGACCACCTCTTTACTGCTAAACCAAGAGTCAACAGTAACATTTGGGGTCAACGTAAGTAATTTTCTTTCCATAATAACCATTTAATAAAGATACTATCACGTGCACAATCACGTTTGGCAGCACATTAAAGGTTAAAATGGTCATGTTGTCCACACTCCAACATCACACTTTTGCACAATTAGCTTTATGTTTTGGACAACACTATGTTTGATTACTGAATTGCCCATGGAGGAGTTGGACTAAAAAACTGAACAGTGACACCCAAACTCCTTTTTATATATATGTATAGTGACAATGACCATGACCACGCATGAGTGGGGTTAAGATCCTTTCCATTGAAATTTTCTCTATTAATGTATCCATTTATTTATGTCTAAATCATTATAATTTTGTAAAATCATTTGAGTATGCCATTATTAGTATTTTGATCTATAGATCAACATATTAAAAAATGATAATCTTTTGACAACATTTTGACATTTAATTTATGTGAAACATTTAAATAGTGAAAAATGAGTCATCGTAATAAAATTGATAATGATTAATCAAACAGTAAAACCTAGTCAATTTAATACAAAATTCGACATTTAACTGGCACAAGTGACAACATAGATTATGAATAGTATTAATTCTTGAAAATAATTTTCAAGTTAACTTTATTGACTATAACGAATAAAAAAATTCTCTCCAATGCAATGAAGAAGAGTATAGTCCCTCACGAGAGCACCCCCAGATAGGGGTGGCAATAGGGTGGGGAACACCTTCCCCAACCCCCGCCCCGTTGCATTTTAATTCCCCCCGCCCCCGCCCCGGGCTTCCCCCACCCCACCCCGCTTCCCCCGCAGGGGCACCTATGGGGGTTAAAAAATTTTTATTATATAATTTCATTATAATTAAATTTGAGCAAATAATCAAGTACTACAATGTCAACACATCATCAAATTATTATTCATTGTAACTTTACAATTGAAACTCATAAAAATAATTAAATAAAGGTTATTTGAATACAATCTAATATGATAAAACAAATATAACTAAAATAATCAATTTTTCACTTTTGATACAAATACAATCACTAAATTATTATTATTATTTTTAGAAAAAATGTTATTGTATTAAGTGTAGTTAGGAATTTAACATAAATGTATTAATAAATTTAGTATAAATAATTAATATTTTTTATTAATAGACATGTATAATTAGTAGTATAATTGATAATATCATTATATATATATAATTATGTACATATATATCTATATTTTTTTTTTTCAAACAGGTGGCGGGGCAGGGGGTGGGGCGGGGCGGGGCGGGGGAGTATACCCCCGCCTCCCGCCCCATTTCTAAACGGGGGGAAAAATTCCCCCCGGCCCCAATGACCCCCTGCGGGGCGGGTGCCTGCGGGTGCATGCCCCCGTTGCCATCCCTACCCCCAGAGTTAATAAGAGATGGGGCGAGAAGAATTTTTAAAACAGGTGATGATGGGGAAGGTTCTCCACCCCAAACGCTTAATCACTATCCTTAAACTCTGAAAGAACTTGTCATGTTGTAATCTAATCTCAGTTTTCTATGTTAGCCAATATTGGTGTCCCTTGTCAGTTTACATTCACTATTTTTTGTTTTAACCGGCAATACCTGCTCTACTTATACTTCTACTCCACTGCTCTATCCTTAAACTCTCTCTCTCTCTCTTATCCGTTTACATTCATTGTTTGATCTATCCAACTTATAAAATTCATGGGGAAAAGTACGTGTACATACGGGAAATGACAATATTGTCGTTGTTGTCACTTGTCAGACCAGTTGTGTCCATACATTTTCAAAATAATAATCTAGAGCTGTGCTTCAGGCCGGCCGCTGATGGTGCATGAACTCACGGACACTGTCTCATTATTAGTTTTCCTCAAATTTTATTTTATTTTACCTGTTGAAATTAATGACTCTATGTCTGCACATATGCAATAATATGCCGGATTTTTGATCTAGATGTAAAAACATTAATTAATAAATTAACATTACATGTTCATTTGTTTTTATTTAGTGATCGGTAAAAAGTCATTTTCTTATACAAGTAAAAAAATGCAAAAAGATTTCATCATATAGCACTTAACAGTTAGCAGCATGTAAGGAATAGGACAAAAAGAATGAAGACGTTCACATAGAATAGTAGTGTAACCTGTTTACGCTAAAAAAAAAAGTCAGTTACAAAGGTGAATGTAGAAAATTTTCTCATTTGGATTGCTATTTTCTATTTTTTAAAATATATATATATATTATAAGGATTTGATATACATGAAATAAAAAAATAATTAGAAAATGTGATAACAAAAAATGTAAAATTTTTTCTTTGAAAAATTGTAATTCAACAATTTAATGCTATCTCCAGCACTCTTACATGGGTGTCAACGCGACATTGGTTGATATACACAATTTACTATTTCTATTTATTGGTCCATTCTATTTATATGTAATCCAATTTAATTTCACTTTTTCGAAAAATTAACACTTACGATCCCTTGTAACTTGTTGAATACCCGTTAGATAAACTCTTTTCAAATTATTAATTGCAAATTCATTTTTGTCGTAATCGATTGCAATTTAGTGCAAATGTTTTCCTTCTTTGAACTCTTTTTTTTTTTCGTAATTTCTGTCTTTTAACTCTGTGCACATGCAAGAGAAGTGGATGAATGCCTGCCAGAGAGAGAGAGAAAGAGAGAGAGGTGGATGAATAATGTGCCTAGAGATGGAAATAAAGACAATTTCTGCACAGCAAAAGCAGTTTCTTCAATTATCACCAGAAATTTTACTTGAAAAATGATAATCAAAAAGTATACGAAATATAACAATTGTTTTGCATTATCAATCAAAGTATGATTTTATGATAAAATAAAGATGACAAGTCAAAACCAAAGTTGAACTTTGTAGTTAGCGTAACGTTCTAGCCTAAACAACATAGCTTGGCAGAATATGCGGTGACTAACCTTCCTTCAAAGTTGAACTGCCATATGCTACTCATTATTTGTATAAATAATTTATCAAATGCAGATTATTTGTATGAATAATTTATCAAATGCAGATGAAAATACAGATAAATATTCTGTCAGAAAAAATACAGAAAAATATGTCAAAACCAAATGCTTATTAATCTAATTTAAGCATCTGGACAATGTAACAAATGCATGTGCATTCGAGTCATTTTATAACTTGGTTTCCATCTTCCAAGAATTATACATGGACTTTTTCTGTATGGTTTCTCTACCGCTGGATGTGTTGATACATCGAGCAGTGAGTATATACTAATAGCTATCAATCTTTGTATAGAGAAAGAGGAGAACACTTGTTTGTGAGATTCTGCAGGTTCCAATCTCTCAATTGAATTCCTTTTTGGTTCCCTTAACAATCTTCCTGATATTGGATGGCCTCCAGAAATATTACTTGCACAATTTCTTCCGCCTTGGATGATCTGCAGTTGTTGGATAAGATTCGTCCAACTTGAGATCGTCATGGTTTGAGATCTATGAAAGAGTGGTTACGATTTCTGAGAACATTTCTTCTCGGTGCGATAAAGTGGTGCAACCAAAAGAACGAGGTGGACATTCATCGTGCAAGTCTAGGGGCTCTGGTTGCTAGGATTGAAGATGCCATTTCAAAAAGGGGAGAGGAGATTCACTCCCTTTTGAACATTGCTAACTTGCAAGATGAGTTTACTGATAGCATGTATGACGTAACCTTTGGCCTAGAAAGAGACATTGAATCATTCGAGCAGGAAATCAAAGAATGCTACCTGGTTTTTCAGATTGCCCATCCAGGCAATCTGGCAATTCCCCGGTCATTAAAGATGACCTTATGGAATTCGTGGACTCTCTTCTGGAAGACCTTGGGGATATTCTTCATTGGCAAGTAGATGAAGCGCGAGATGCAATAGAACTGATTAAAGCCCTTGAAGAGAAGCTAACATTCTTGAAAAACTTTGTTCATTTTGTCACACTGCGTGGTGATGAAGATGGGCAATTCGCACCCTTATTGACTCACCTTGAAGCTGTGGCAGTCAGTGTAGCAGGCCTCTCTTTCAGGTGCCGAGATATTATGATTGAGAAACTGAACGTGGAAACTGACAATAGTGAGTATTGGGAACTGTTGCAGATGGAAATCAGAAGTAGTGATTACTGGGTACTGCTGCAGAGTTCCTGTGGAGATTTGTAATGCCCTGCTTGCTTATGTATCAAGACGATCATACAGGAAGACAGATGAGCATATATTAAGAGAATTTGTTGTTTTTCTCCTTGGTAATCTTTGGGATATATTAAAGTCGGGTACTTGGCTTATGGTTTCTCTAAGGGATCAACTGCAAACACTGTACGAGGGATTGAGATCCTTGAGAACCATTCTGAAGGAAAAGTCGAAAAAGTTTGATGATGAAATGAGAGATCTTACAGGACTTGTCTTCTCTGATGCAGGACTTGTTATTTTTCTCTTGCTCTGAACGCAATGAAAGATGGATCGGTCAAGGAAATGGATCTTGTGTCTATTGATTTGCTAGAAAGGATGATGGATCTGACAAATCTTGAGGCTGGTTCGGCTACTCTTGTAAATCATTCAGTTCAAGCACTCAAGGAAGATTTTGTTTACTGTCGCTCTTTCTTGGGGCAAGTTGTGGAGTTGCGCAATGAAGACGAGGAGCTCCAAGAACTATGGGATTTTGTTGTGGGAGTGGCATACAGGGCAGAGTTTCTTATTGACTCCTTAACGGTTGGGGATGATCTAGATTTTGTTCATTGTCGTTTGATTCCATTTCAGAAGAAATTAAAATCATTAAAGGAGAGGCCTTGAAGATTTGGGACAGCAAAAGACTTGATGGCAAGTTAAGGAGGCTACCAAGAGATTAAATGACATGCCATAACTGGAAAGTAAGCCTATAATCAATGATGTGGTGGTCGGTTTTGAAGATGAGGCAGCATCAATAATCAATCGACTCCTAAGAGGATCACACAAGCTGCAGGTTGTTTCCATAGTTGGAATGCCAGGACTTGGTAAGACAACTTTAGCTAGAAAAGTTTATAATGATTCTTCAGTAAATTCCTATTTTTACACACGTACTTGGTGTACTGTTTCTCAAGTGTATCACAAGAAAATCTGTTGCTTGAAATTTTGAATTGTATTCCTTTTAAGCTTTCTGACAAATATTTCAAGATGAGTGAAGAAGATCTGGCAGAAGAACTCTACAGGCCTTTGAAAAGAAACAAATACCTCATTGTTTTGGATGATGTATGGGATGCTGAAGCATGGAAGGGCTTGCAAGCCTCATTCCCTGATGATAAAAATGGAAGCAGGGTTATCTTCACAAGTCGACTTTGTGATGTTGCTCCGCAAGATAAACTTGACCAAGAACCTCATTCTCTTCTTCAACTCTCTCATGATGAGAGTTGGAAGTTGCCGAAAGAAAAGTTATTTCCTGGAAAAGAGTTGCCTCCAGAATTGTGTGAATTTCGGATGCAAATTGTGGAAATTGTGCCAAGGATTACCGCCTACTATTGTTATTCTTGATGGCATTCTAGCAACTACAGACCAACATGGCTGGAAAGAAGTTGTGGAAAGTTTAAGTTCAAGTGCTGTTTCTACTACACAACAATGCGTTTCTACATTAGAGCTGAGTTAAAAAAATTTTCCAGAAAATTTGAAGCCATGCTTTCTATATTTTGGAGCATTTTCTGAAAACCATGAACACACAACAGAGAGGTTGATTTGGCTATGGGCTGCAGAAGGATTTGCTCGACAAACTCAGCTCAAGAGCTCAGAGGATGTGGCAAATGATTACATGATGGATCTCATTGGCAGAAGTTTAGTCATGGTATCCAAACAGAGATCCATAGGTGGGGTCAAAACTTGTCGCATCCACGATTTGTTACACGAGTTGTGTGACAAAAGCCAAAGAAGAGAACTTCTTTTATCTGATACGTGGGAATGATGAACTGTATCCTTTTGAAGTGCCACACTACCTACGCCGCTTGTGCATCAACTCTGAGCCAGAGCACTTTTGTGAGTCAAGGTTATTTGCTCCCACCATACGTTCTCTATTATTCTTCCCCCTTGGTAAAATGGACCGATTAACTTGGTTTGATCTTTCATTCATTTTTCACATCTATAGGCTTCTTAGAGTGTTGGATGTAAGCCAAATTCATTTTGGGAATACCTTTCCTAAAGAAATAGAATTGCTTGTTCAGTTGAAGTACTTGGCAATTCGAGGTGAGATAGCGTCCATCCCATCATCGATAGCCAATCTCTGCAATTTGGAAACTTTTATTGTGAAGTCATTTAAACCAATGGTTTCACTGCCTGATACAATCATGGTTCAAAGACTCGGCCAAGACCGAGATGACTCGGCCGAGTCGTCACCATCTCGGTCCCTCCCGATACGATACCGTGACGAAATGATACCGAGATACTTGACTCGCCAAGAAATTGGCCGAGACGTCACCGTGACGGGTTGAAACGGCCGAGTCACTCCGAGTTATCCCGATCAACTTGAATTTAACAAAAAACCTTTAGAAAAAAAGGATTAAAAAAGGGAAACCCGGAGCCATTGGAGTAACAACTACAGCTAGATACCAACACACGAGAAGGAGAAGTCAATATCGAAATCATTCATTGGGAAATAGAAACAAATTTGCCAAAGTACTGATCATGTGAAAAGATGCGGTAATATTATTCCAACTTGGTTCATGTATCAAGTATATGTACCTTCACTTTACTTTTCTTTCAAAGGCTATCACTTCCAACTTTTCTTTTCAAAAGTTATCACTTTACTTTTCTTTCAAAACCGGCAGGCATCCAAGGCAACAGAAAAAGTGAGAGAAGGATGTTCAGAGGAAAAATGCCCAAAAGTGAACTGGAAGATCACCCCAGTCATAGTACTCTTCTTACGAACTCTTATGCCATGGTGGGATCCGCCTGGAGTTTTGTCCTTCAAATGGGATGTCCATAATGCAATTGCCATTCTTATATCAACTTTGCTTGGCTTTCTCCTGCAACTTTCTG
Organism: Coffea eugenioides; assembly: GCF_003713205.1. Lineage (NCBI taxonomy): Eukaryota > Viridiplantae > Streptophyta > Magnoliopsida > Gentianales > Rubiaceae > Coffea > Coffea eugenioides. The sequence continues at coordinate 14,284,613 of NC_040044.1, forward strand.
GAGCTTTGGCACTTGGGTATGAAACTCTTTAAATAAAAGACTAGACTAGTCATTTTATGTGTTGGTGCAAGAGTTCACAGATTTAAAATTTTTATGCTTTCTCTCATCTCTGTTTCTTATTTGGACGTTCTTAAGGAAGCGAGATAGTACCTAAAATAGTAGGAATCAACTCGGAGAACTGGGATTTGTGATTACCGATCAAGCTTCTCTTTCCTATCGGAAATATCTAGTCGTCAACTTTAGTTGCAGCAACGGCCCTTTCATTGCCCTCCCTTGGTCTTTCCTTTTAAATAAGGACTTTTCCCGTGGGTCAGCAGGTATGAATTTATTTCTTTAAGTTTTCTATACTTATTAGTAGGTATGAATTTGAAACATATTTGGCTTAATTATTACTTTGTTTGTTTAGCTGAATGGTCGATTAACTACGGTGAAGATGCGCCAAATTTAAGGAATATTGCAGTGAAAATATTGAGTCAAACCTGCACATCCTCTGGTTGCAAGTGAAATTGGAGTACATGGTCATTAATTCATACAAAATTACGTAACCGTTTGGCAGTTAAAAATTGCATAAATTAGTTTTTGTGCATTACAATATGCGATTAAAGGTGAAAATTTTGATGCATCAAAGAGATACTGATGATTTCTACAACCCAATTGATTTGAATCACATTTTCACCAAGATGATATATTGGATGATTGGATAAGAGAAAATGAACAACCCACATTGCCTGAAGATAATCTGGATTGGTTGGATAAGGGCATTCATCAAACTGAATCAGAAAGCAGTGAATATCAAGAACATGACAATGATGGTTTTGGTGATACATTGTCCCAATATATTACCAAAAAAATTAAGAAAGGTCTTGCTGAATCCTCAAGTAGGAAACAAAAAAGTAAGATTAAACAAACCAGTAAGCATACTGTTCCATCATTTTCGAATAAAAGTGACAGCAGTAATGATGATGATGACAATAGTGACAATGGAGATGGAGGGAACAATTCTTTCAAGCATAGTGGTGGTTACAATCAAGATAGCCAACAAACAGTAGGTATGTCATGGACTCAAGGACAAGATAATTATTATGCCACTCAGGATACTGATCATGGCTATCGTCCTGGCATGGAAGCACAACGTCAATTCCTCAATAATTTAACTCAATTTTCAAGTGAGAATACTTTCTCTCACCATTCAAGGTCACAAAGATATAGAGGAGTCAATGATCAGATGCAAAATTTGGGTATACACCCAACCTATGAGCATGAATCTAGTCAAAACTGCAGTACTAGTCAATTGGGATATGGCTATGACCAATCATATGGAATCACTCCTAACTATTACAGTGGATATCGGCCATTTGATGGATATGGACAGGTCGAAAGGTCTACTAGCATTCATGGTAGTGGATACTATGAAAATGAAATAGATAGATCTCATGATGGTTCTTCTTTTGATTCCAATAACATTGGATTTTATGGTCATGATTCTACTGCATCATATGGTACTAGTAATAATGTTAACTATCGAGAGTTTGGATACTACCATCATGCTCAGCAATTCATCTCCAATCCAGAAGTTCTTCCGTCTAATGATTATGGAACATCGAGTCAATCCTCACATCTAGTAAATACACTAGATAACTCTTATACACTACCTACTCAAGGTCCTATGCCGCTTCCATATCTGTTTTACCATTTATCGAGAAATGAGGGTGATTTTGAACCACATCGTCATTCTACTTGGTATTAACCGGTACGAAAATATAAAGTACTAATATATCTTTTTACATATTTGCCCTTTATTTAATATGATTTCTTTTTATTTTTGGCAGGAGATTGATCAAAATATTCCAACTTTATGCTATAAATAAATCCTTAGTTTGTATTGTTAATGGTTGCTATTACTTTTACAATTATTAGTTTTAAAATTGTGGTCTATGTTATTTTGATTTTATTTGTAATGCCATTGTCTTAATGTAAGAATCAAAGACAACCTAAGAGAGGGGTGAATTAGGTTGATTAAAAAGCTAATCAAGTTATGGGTACTTTTTGCTCAAAATGAAATTTACTCTCTTTTTCTAAGTGACCACACAATGTAGCAATTAGTAAGAAAACACGATTGCATGGGAGTAGAAGAGATAAGCAATTAAAAGATCACAATATAACAATAAGTAAATAAGAAGGGAAGAATTGCAAACCAATTGACTACCAAACTCCTCTTGAGCTTGTAGATCAATTTATAGAACAAGTTTCTTCAAGTTAATGAAGTACAACTAATCTTGTGTACAAAAAAAGGTTCACTTTCTCCTTATCCCAAGCTCCACTCGGTCAAGTAAGGAAGTTTTACTATCTCTCAGGACAACTCTAACAGAGCTACACTATTGAAATATTCACTCACAAATGAAAAGGTTAAAATGAACTTCACACCACCAAGACTACAAATCTTCTTTAGAGAGTGTTTTCTAACTAAAACTACTTTAGATCTTTTGTATTTTCAATGTGCAAAAGTTACTTAAAGTTTCTGACCAAGCACTATTTATATAGGACCGAAAAATTGCTTCATTAATGCTTCCAACGGATGGAAAGTAGCTGAAGAGTCAACTAACCGTTGGAGTATCGGACGTCCGGTACATCCGAAGTATGCGTCCGACAGTAGGTTGTGAGTTTGAAAAATCTTCTTCAATTCTATCGGATGTCCGGTGCTTGCGTCCAAAAGCAGACAATGAGTTAGAAGCAATATCTCAATTCTATCGGACGTCTGGTATTGTCTTTGTGAGCGTCCGACAGCTTTCGTCGAATTTGAACGATCCTATCGGACATCCGATGCTTGCGTCCGATCGAGGTTAGTGACTCAGCGGGAATGTCTTATTTCCTTCGGACGTCCGGTGGTAGAGTTCTTCATGCGTCCGAAGTTGCGCAATGATTATCGGACATCCGATCCAAGCGTCCGACAGCTTTCAGCAGCCTTTGTCCCTTTCAATTGCACTTGATCTTTAAATCTGATTTGCTTCATAACTAAAAATATTTCTTGAAGAGACATAAGTATTATCCATTATTTTGTAAATATCAAAAGATAGGGATCAAGATCAACATTCTCTCCTTTTTTGATGATGACAAAACAATGGATGGAAGGAAGGAAAATGAAGAGAAACTCCCCCTTACTCATAGCATCCCAAACCAGCATCAAATGAACTCCCCCTTTTTGTCATCATAAAAGTAGAGAGTAAATGCCATAAAAAGAACAGTAGCAACATCCCTTACTCTAATTTTTTGCTTTTATATCATTTCCAAATGTCACTTTGTCACTTGATTTTGGTTTGAATTTGATGAAATGTGATGGATCATCGGTCATGTGTTTTGAGTATCAACTGTCTACGAACTATTTTGATTCCTTAATGACGTTCACCAGGTTTACCTACTCAAGAGTTTAAGAACTAATATTTGGTACCCTTTAATTTTTGGGTCGTTGAGAGTTAGTATCATGTCTAACTATCCATATGCATTTCATGCCTCTTCTCATGTTCTTCCTCACATAGCAATCACTTTTCATGTGACCTTTTTGACAACAAAAATTACACATAACCAAAGAGTTATTTACATGAACATGTTTAATGAATCTAACTTGTCTTCTTTTATAAATAGCAAATTCATTTGCATCAGAATTCAACTTCTTTTCATGAGTGTCAAGATGAGCCTTTGATTTATTACCTTGAAAACGGTCTTATTTTTTATGTTGGAGCAACTCATTTAAATTATCCATTCTATTTTTCAAATCACCTTGTTCCTTTTTGACTATTTTACAAAATTTTATTTTTTTATCAAGTTTATTTTGTAAATCAATCTCATTCTTTTTTAAGAAATCATTTTCAGTTTTCAGCTTTTTGTTTTCTTGAAAAAGACGTGCATTGTCTTGAAGAAGAAAACTAATTTTATGTTTTAATTCCTTATTTCTAGCATAAGATTCTTTTAAACTATCATGCAATTTTATAATGAAAGATTCAAGATCATCGTCATTTTCATCATCACTATCAAATTGAGAGTTACAAGTTGTTACCTCATCATTTCTAATGGCCATGAAAGCCAATTGAGCAGATTCTTCTTCCTCTTCAATTTCACCATAGGAGTTGCATTCATTACATATGAACTGGAAGTTGTTGAATTTTGGTTTTCTTTCACCTTTCCTCTTTTTCATTGGACACTCACTCATGTAGTGTCCAAATTGGCCACATTCATAGCATTTGTCACCTTATTTTTTGTCGGTTTCATATCTTCCTTTGTTTCTTGCATTGTTGAATTGATTAAAATCTGAATTGTTAGGTCCTTCTCTTCTAAATCTTCTTTTGTTGAGAATCCTCTTGAAACTTCTTGTGATAAGAGTAAGATCACTGTCATCAACTTTCACATTTTCTCCATCTAAGGAGGCCGAATCATTTTCATCTTGGGATGCTTTTAGAACAATGCTCATTCTTACCTTTGCATCTTCTTTCTCTTGTACCTTAGTCTTAAGTTTCAACTCATAAGAGGTTAGAGAATTAATAATTGATTCAATAGGCATAGTATTCATATCTTTAGTCTCTTCAATAGCAGTCACTTTACTTTTCCAATCTTTGGACAAGGCATTCAAGATTTTTCTATTTTTCTCACCTAGAGAGTATTCTTTTTCCAACACTTCTAAATCTTTAATGAGATCATTGAATCTACAATACATTTGATCAATATTTTCATGAGACTCCATCTTAAACGACTCATATTTAGTAACTAAGATAGATTTCTTTTGTTCTCTAACATTCTCACTACCTTCATGAATTTCTTTCAGTTTGTCCCTAATTTCTTTAGCTGACTTGCAACCCTTGACTCTAATAGATTCATTTGAGTCTAAAGCACAATATAACACATTCATGGCTTTTACATTTAAGGTGAGATGAGCTCTATCCACAGCAGTCAGTTCACTTCTTATTTTTTGTCTAGATTTATGAGTATTTTCATCTATAAGAGAGACATCATATGGACCTTCACTAATAATAAATCACAATTCAATATCAATTGATTGCAAAAAGATAATCATTCTTTCTTTCCAACTCACATAATTTGATCCATTAAACATAGGTGGTCTAATGACAGAATGTCCTTCAAAAAACATGACATTATTGGTTGTCATTTTTACTCCTAAACCGATTCAATTTAATCTCAAGGAAACCAAACTCTGATACCAATTGTAAGAATCGAAAACAACCTAAGAGAGGGGTGAATTCGGTTGATTAAAAAGCTAATCAAGTTATAGGCACTTTTTGCTCAAAACGAAATTTGCCCTCTTTTTCTAAGTGACCACACAATATAGCAATTAGTAAGAAAGCACGATTGCTTGGGAGTAGAAGAGATAAACAATTAAAAGATCACAATATAACAATAAGTAAATAAGAAGGGAAGAATTGCAAACCAATTGACTACCAAACTCCTCTTGAGCTTGTAGATCAATTTATAGAACAAGCTTTTTCAAGTTAATGAAGTACAAACAATCTTGTGTACAAAAAAAGGTTCACTTCCTTCTTACCCCAAACTCCACTCGGTCAAATAAGGAAGTTTTACTATCCCTCAGGACAACTCTAACAGAGCTACACTGTTGAAATATTCACTCACAAATGAAAAGTTTAAAATGAATTTCACACCACCAAGACTACAAATCTTCTTTGGAGAGTGTTTTCTCATTAAAATTACTCTAGATTTTTTGTATTTTCAATGTGCAAAAGTTATTTGAAATTTCTGACCAACCACTATTTATATAGGACCAAGAAAGTGCTTCATTAATGTTTTTAATGAATAGAAAGTAGTTGAAGAGTCAACTAGTCGTTGGAGTATCGGACGTCCGGTAAATCCGAAGTATGCGTCCGACAGTAGGCAGTGAGTTTGAAAAATATTCTTCAATTCTATCGGACGTCCGGTGCTTGCGTCCGAAAGCAGACAATGAGTTAAAAGGAATATCTCAATTCTATTGGACGTCCGGTATTATCTTTGTGAGCGTCCGACAGTTTTCGTCGAGTTTGAACGATCCTATCGGACGTCCGATGCTTACATCCGATCGAGGTCAGTGAGCCAGAGGGAATGTCTTATTTCCTTCGGACATCCGGTGGTGGAGTTCTTCATGCGTCCGAAGTTACGCAATGATTATCGGACGTCCAATCCAAGAGTCCGACAGCTTTCAGCAGCCTTTGTCCCTTTTAATTGCACTTGATCTTTGAATCTAATTTGTTTCATAACTGAAAATATTTCTTGAAGAGACATAAGTATTATCCATTGTTTTGTAAACATCAAAAGATAGGAATCAAGATCAACACTTAAATAATTAAAAGTACTTATTGTGTTTAATATGTATAAAAATAGTACATTTTACAAATTTTCTTTTGCTATTTTTTTATTATTTTTGTTTAGCATACTTTTTTTATATTATTAACAATTTTTAGAATATTAAATGGTTTAAAATTTGTTTCTCACCGAGACCGTGACCGATATGCGAGATCGATGTAGAACGTTCCGGGTCGCGACCGCGACTTTGAACCATGGATACAATATGAGATCTGAAGAAACTAAGGCATTTACAAATAAAGGGCAAGTTACTACTTGGTTTTGGTTTTGTGCTGCCTACTGACAATCTTGACAATGCTGCACAGTTGTGTGATTTTGATACCTTCTCCGGTGCAATTCTTTCTTCATGGGAAAACATGGAGAAGATATTTAGAAAGTTTCCAAATATTCGTCAGCTGAAATGTAAGCTCTTTGAATACGGGGATTCTGCTGGGAATGCAAGCAACAGGATTGTAGTACTTGACTTTTTAAGTCAATTGGAATCACTCAATTTGAACTTCAATCCATTTTGTGGAGTGGAATATCAAATTGAGTTCCAATTCTCTTTGAAAATCAGAAAATTGACTCTGTCCAGCTTTTGCTTGCCGTGGTGGAAAGTATTAGCAATTGCAGAACTATCAAATCTTGAGGTTCTCAAATTACTCGACCAAGCCTTCATGGGGAAGCAATGGAACATGGAAGAAGAGGAATTCCCTAAACTCAGATTCTTGAAATTATCTTCCTTGAACGTCGTCAACTGGACAGCCTTCGAGTGTGAGGAATGTTTTCCTCCTCTACAGAAATTAGTATTGGAAAGATGTCCTCATTTGGAGGCCGGAGATCCCTTCTTCCGTGGGAAATATTTCGACTCTTGAAATGATTGAAGTGGTTGATTGTCCTAACCCATGTTTTTAAACTCGGACCGGACCGGCCGGTTCGACCGGTTGAACCGGAAACCGGAGACATGTCCGGTCCGAGTTTGTTCAAAAACTCGGGTGACAAAGACTCGGTCAAAACCGGTCAAAATCCGGGTTTGACCGGAAACTTGGAACAACCGGGAAAACCCGGTTCTTTTTGAGCATCCAATTTCTGCTATTTTTACCAGATTTTTTTTCTAACATCCAATTTCTGCTATGTTTCTACCAAAATTTTCAGCATGGATATCGATCCTTGAGTGCAGATTCGACGGCAACAGCAGTTCACATATGGCTATTCTAACACAAATATTGAAAGATCTAAAGTTAAAATTAAGAGAATTGAGAAAAAAAAAGAAGAGAAATTGATGATTTTCCAGACTGTGTCTAGAAATCATTTATAGTTGAGCCACGTTTTCCTTTGGCAGACCCAGCTTCAGCATTTGACAGAAGAAACTTAATGTGAGTTGATGATTCTCGCCCAACAAAAAAAATAGTGTTGATGATTTTCATGTGATAAATAGAAAAGAAATGCAAAGATATAGAAGTGAAAAAGGGACAAAAGAAAAAAAAAACAGAAGGAGGAATGCGTCTGGATCTGGACTCTGGAGAAGAAAGGACGGGATGGAGAGGACGATGACGGCCTATGAGACTTTGAGGGAAAAAAGAACGGAAAGATCTAGGGAAATCAGCTTTGGGGTTTCAAAGTTTTGTCAATTTTATGGTTTGACCCCTAAAGTGATAGAAAACTGTAAACATGCCTAAAAATCTTTATAATTTATAGCTTCTGCCCTAAATTCTAGTATTATTTTTCAAATAAGCCCTCTAATTTAGTTCTAACTTCTAAACTTGTTGAATATGATTAAATGATATAGATTGCTACTTGACTATATTACTTTATTTGTATTTTCTTGTAAAATATCTTAGAACCACCAAATATACATGAACATACCTTTCTCAAGATTATTACATTTTTAGAAATTTTACATAGCATATTAATTTTTAAAATTAAACATATTTATGACATCATGATGACGTCACCCGGTTCTTAGATGGGTTCAACCCCGGTCGAACCCATTGACCCCTGATCCCTGACCTCGATCGAGTCATTGTCCGGTCCGAGTTTCAAAACATAGGTCCTAACTGAGTATGCGAAATACTGATATGCAGATCATTATTTCATCATCTGCAACGGATTACTGATGTTGTTATACTTGGTTTGGGCTATTAATTTACTCATGTTGCAGATTTCTTTCATCCTGTACTGATGAATACTGCTTTGTTGTATAATAACTACAGAACTATTTCATTTATGGATAGTCATTGATTGATCAAGGATTTTGCAGTTTATCAGTTCTTTTTCATAGTCAACTTAACTATAAAAGACAGATTTTTGGTGAAGATTACATGCTTCTTCTCAAGTAATCAATGCATTAAAAAAGGATGGGTTAAGTGTAACACACTCATCAGAACTTTTCTAAAATCTTATCTCACTATATAATGTATACTATTTTTCATGTCAACTAAACAATTCAACTCCTAAATACTCTATCAATTTGTTGTGTTAAAATAGACGGGATTAATGGCATGTGAGCTCTACACTACACTTGCAGGGACACCTTCATTACTTCATAAATTTTAAAAAAAAATGGTGGAGTGGGCGAAATTGGAGTACTTAACAGCAAAAAGTTATAATTACGCAAATCATTTTTTCACTGCTAAATCTTTTGGGAAAATAACAGAAATATTTTAGCAAGAAATTAAATTTATATTTTTAAAAAAAGCTATTCATATTTCAAAATAATAGAATAAAAGCAAAAAGAAAAGTATCACGATAAAACCTCTAAGCAAATATTCTAGTGGGGAACAAATAAAGAAAATGACAAATTACACTTTATCCCCCTGTGGTTTAGTGTTTATTTATATAACTCACCTATGGTTTCGAAAGTTATGCATAACCCTTTTATGGTTTGAATTAAAGTGTCAAAGTGACAGAATTAACAATCCATAATGGAGTCAACTAAAATATCAAAAATACCCCTATGCAAAGTTGAAAATTATTTGTTAACCACAAGGGGGTTATAAGTATATATTGAAAACCATAAGAGGGTTATATGGTAAAGTACTAAACCATAAGAGAGTTATGTGATAAATTATAAAATCATGCGTGGTTAGAGTGTCATGCATATTATGTTTATATATTTTAGTCATTTCAGCCATTTTAGTTTTTAAACAAGGGTAATTTCGATATTTTCATAGATTCCGTTACGGATGATTATTTCCGTCACTTTGACACTTTAATCCAAACTATGAGGGGGTTATATATAGTTTTAAAATTATAGGGGGATTATGTGAAAATTAGCTATACCACAAGCAGGTAAAGTGTAATTTGCCCTAAAGAAAAACAAAAAAAATATTTCTTATTAGAAAAGTATACTATGAATTTCTTTCTCAGATATTTTGTCTTTTCAAAGAAATTTCTTTCTTTTTCTTAAATTCTTCTTTACCTATTCACCAATACAATATTTCCTTAAAAGATTTTAATTCTGTGACTCTCTTTCGTAGATTTTCTTTCCCTCTCTTTTTTTCTTTACAAAATACAATTATTTTCTTGCTAAAATACATTGTTTATTTAAAAAAAAAAAGATTAAGGAATGCAAAGATTATCCATGTTATAACTTTTTGCATGAATTTTAGTAACTAAACTTTTCTAAAATTACATTGAACCCACTGTACTATTTTTGTTTACGATTTGGCTAGAATGCCTCCAAAAATGTAGTGTGGAGCTCTCAGTTCCATGAATTCCATCTAATTTAATCAAGCAAGTGATGGAATGGTCGAATTAACCACCTTGAAGAGTTTAATAGGTCAATTGATACGAAAAACAATGTAGCAGGATAGATGATATTTTGGACAAATTTGATGATCAATAATACACTTTACCAAAAAAGTAATTGTTTAATTGCGTGACTTAAACATAAAAATGAATTTGCTTTATTGAAGCTTGCTAAAACAAAAGTTTTAATACACTTCCCGCTCCCTTTTATAATATATTTTTCTAGAAAAACTTCAAAAAAAAAAATAGCAATTCAAATGGACTATTAGTTTTGAATAGTATGTACCTAAATTCTTTTATTTGTCCCATTTTGATCAAACAGTTAAAGGGTCAAGAAAAGTCCAGGGAAACATCACTATAATATCATGTCTACTGTGCACCCTTAAATGTCAATCAATGTTCACATTTCATCCCAAACTTCATATTTGGAACCTATTGCACTCTAAAAACTTTTAACTGTTTCACTTTGATCCAAATCATGAAGTATACAAAATTGATTCAATCACAGGTAAGCAACGTCAAATATTAGGAATACTTCGGTCAAATATCAAAAAGTCACATAAGCATTAGTATTTCAGTAAAGACAGTAGTTACATTGCGTATTCACATCAGATTGTTCAATTTGGTGGCCTCACACAGTGATTATGTTTGACCTGTTTGTTTAACGTAGAACATCATTGCTGAAGTCTCTCACGTGCCTGTGATTTAGTCAATTTTTCTGAGTAGCAGTAACAATTGGAGTAACATTGGCTGGTTGAAAACTCTTTAGGGAGCAAGAAGGTCTCCGTTTGAAAATGGGGGTTCTTGCGGTCCGTTTTGGAAATCATAAAGCAAATACAAAGAGACAAATAGTATTCAATGTGTTAGAGCGATAGAGGCATTAGGTGTACGAAGTTCATGACATCAATGTTGTAACAAGTACCATTTTAGAAGATGTGGTTGCACTTTGTTAGGTTTTATCTACTCCCTCCGTCACATTGTTAATGTCATATTTCCACTTTTTGCTTAGCCCAAAATTTGAGTCACTTTGAAAAAGTCAAACCACTTTTTAAATTATTTTTCAATTATATCCTTCTATTAAAAAGTCAAGATTGCACTAACCAATTCTGATGGACGCAGCCATAACACATCATCGGAAGTTATATCCTTCTGATTGTCTTTGCCTTTTAGTCAAAGTGACTTAATGGCAAGTGGTCCCCAACAGTTTGTTGTTTTACTCCACAAACAGCAAAAGGTACGATTGGAAAAGTCAGATAAGTGTGTCCCCATAATGCTACTGTACATAAAAAGTGTGTTTCCCAAAAAGCGTTCCAAATTTTGGGACGAAAGGAGTAATAAATTCATATGATCTCCAATTACGAAATGGAGGACACAGCAATAAAAAACAGAAACGATAACAGGAGATTGATGGTGACGATTTATCAAAGAAAAAAGATTGTTAGACCCAAATTAAATCTTGTATATCAATTTTAATGATATGTGTGGGACCTATAAAAATTTGTTCCAAATTTACATCGTGTTCAAAGTGATTTACATGATTGAATAAAGAGTTTTACATTCTATTTGTGCTTTACATGATTAAATTAAGGGTTTGGGATGATTAAATTAAGGGTTTGGGAACTGTACCCGTTCATACAGTAGGATTATATGTGTGGCAGCAGCAGAAGTAGACAAGTACTGCAGAAATTGATGTTATTTTGTGGTTGATATAAGAAGTCGGCAGAATGGTGATTAGATTTATGGGTCCCACAAAAAATGAAATGGAAGAAATTCTTCATTCCCTCCATTTTCAGGCTCTTTTTGATGCGGTAACAGAAGCGGGAAAAAGTGTGAAAAGTGAAAGGGTTACGTGAACACCTTCCAAGAATACTCTCAACAATTAGATAAACTCCAATAAAACTCTTAATAATTGGATAAAATCAACCAACAATTAGCCAACATGATTTGATATATTAGGAGAATAGATCAAATCATCCAACATTTGATATATTAGGAGAAAAGTCACAATATCGTACATGTGTCTATTTATGTACATGTGTCTATTTATATGGCTGTAGGATATATTACATAAACTACAAATAGAATAGGAAGAGAAGAGGAGAAGGAAAGAAAAGAGGATAGGAGAAAAATCTGAATACGATATGATATGTCTATTTATATGTTATATTACATAAACTACGAACACGTTGAAAATAATACGTAACATTCTAAACAAACTCAATAACGTATCCAAACATTTCAAACTCAACTACATATCTAGACATGTTGACGATCTTGCGACATAGATGAGGAAATCCTGAATTCAGTTCCTTGTATTTTCCTTGATTACTAAATTAGGGAGAGGATGAAATCGATTAAACGATTTAATTAAATGCATATATTTTCTTTAATTTTTGTAAATTGGATAATGCATATCCTAAATTTCTTGTAGGGATGAAATATTAAAAAAGGCATACAAAGAAAAAGGAGAAAATCTAATTTAGAATCTGTCCATGAAAGGAAACAACTATAGGACATAAATGCAGCTAAATTTTGATTTATTTGAATAATGAAAACTTGAAAACAAAAAAAAAGAAATAAAATAAAACTAATAGGAAATTTGTATTTGTTTAATAAATACTAAATTGGAAAATGAAACTAATTTAAGAGGTGATTTTATCACGCTTTTGGGAATAAAAAGGTTTGAAGAGGAAGCTAATAAAGAACTTGCCCAAGTCAATTCTCACATGGATATCACCTTGCACAAATAAATTGCATGGAGATTGGATCTTAGGGAAAAAACATGTTAATTAGTAGAGAAATTTTAAGAAAAGAATGACTACTTGAACATCCTAATATATTAGTATGAGTAATATGCTAAAAATAAGAAATAAATAGATAAAATATAAAATTGCTAAAGTTTTAGAAATAATATTAAATAATTGAGCCAAATTATAGGAGTAGAGAAGAGAAGGATATAACGAGTTCTAGAATTTAAGATACAAAATGAAAATGTGACATAATGTGAATGGAGAGAATGCATACAAAGAAGAAAGCTATGGATTAATTAATTCTAAAATTTAAGAAATTGACAATTAACAAATATATATATATATATATATATCTGTGTGTACATCAAATTCTTATGAACTGACACAAATAATTTTGAAACTATAGCAAATTAATAAACTTCACAGCTCAATTGTCGAAATGACCAAATATAAAAATTTTGTGAGTTTAGTTCCTATGTTCGAATGTATGCTTTTGTATATGAACTTTTACATTTAATTCTTACAGGTATATACACTTTTTTTTTTCCTTTTCCTCACAAGGGAGGATTTAGGAAGTGGGGAAAGGGAATGAGAATTTAAACTCAAGACCTCTAAATCTTAGGACTTCAATATTGACCATTAGATCAAGGCCCTTCCCTACTTCATTTCATTTGAAAAAAAAAATAACTATTTGCAAATAGACATGAAAAAACAGCATATAATAGTCAATTTATAACATGGGTTTGGCAAACAAGTACCCTCGGGCACTAATTAGAATAACTTCAAATGTTAATTTTTTGACAAATTAAACTAATTTAAAAAGCATCTAAATGAGGCAATAAATGTAAGTGTATACATTCACATGGCAAGTTAGATATAATTTAGGTATCATAACAACTATTTGAGTAGCCCCAGGAGTATTAAGTTAGGTGTAATTTAGGAGTTTTAACAATAATATGAGTAGCCCTAGTAGCATTCATGAGAAAAATCTTTTATAAGCATTGGTAAATTTCATATACATGTCTTTTTGTCTTATGTGGCATAACCAATTTGGAGAGAATTTATAGTATTGTTTAATTTAATTGTAAGGCCCGAGCAACTTAACAAAGGAGGTAAATTAGATTGTTCACAAATCAAGCAAATATTTGCAAATATTCACCCAATTTTAACTATCCAAACATAGCCTAAACAATCACACACTCAACCGTATAAATAATAGTAATAAAGATGAAACAATTTAACTACGCAATAGAGTAAGAGAAAAGTGAAAAATAAAATAAAAGAGATGCAAACCAAACAAACTTCCAAACTTCTTTCAAATTTAAATTTGATTCTGCCACTAGTAGTTTTTTCAATTGATGGCGTAGCAAATCATCTTGTACATAAGAATGCTCACTTTCTACCCACCCCTAAACATCCTTTAATTGATTCAAAGAGTTTTATAACTTTACTCAAGTTAATGCTCACTATGCTACAATTGAATGCCCTCATCCAATTGAGAAGTATTACTCATTTTTTAACCTTACAAAGAATACAACAACACAATCAAAACTAAGGATTGATCAACCTAGATCTTCATTAATATTCAGTGCAATCTCTCTATTCTAACAAAAATAATCTATTCAGTTGATTATTTGTCTTCCTAACTATGCAAAGTTACATAATTTGGTCAATATGCAATATTAAATGTTTGATAACAAACACACACTCAACTAGTATGTGTTTATTTTCATAATCAAAATTTCAAAAGGAATTTATAAACCATTCACAATTACGTACAATGTAATTTATCATTTCAAATTACATTATTTCTAAATGACATAAATAACTTTTAAGTGCCAATAATATCAAAACTGTTTTTTAGATTTAAATATGCTATTCTATGCAATATATGCACCAGTTAAGATTTAGTTAGGGAGAATTATTTAAAACGTTCCTTATATTTTGTTAAATAAATTTTTTCAACCTTCACCTTTAAAATGTTAACTTTTCATCTCTTATGAATTCAAATTAGTAAAATTAAGTTCCAACCTAAATTTCTGAACACTTTTTAACCTGAAAATCATTGCATGACCTGCATATAGTCATTTTTTTACGTATATAAAGGTCAGATCCGATTTTTTTAATTGCAAAAATAAATATAAACTGAATCAGATCCCACTTTTTTGGAACAAAAAAAATATGGTTTGGGTCAAATTCCAGTATTTTGGGAGCAAAAAAGAATATGGACCGGATCACTTGATTAATAACTTTTTTGCCCCTAAAAGAATGACTGTAGGTCACGTGATGGATTCAGGATAAAAAGTAATCGAAAATCTAAGTTGAAACTAAATTTTACCAACTTGATTTTATAAAGGACGTAAAGTTACCATTTTAGAAGTCAAAAATTTTTTAAAAAAAATTGACAAAATGTAAAGGACATTTTAAATGATTTTCCCATCTAGTTATATTGAAAATCCATCCTTGATGCATTTAAATATATAGTGGCAAATGCGCACAATTTCTGTCGGAAAACTAGTTTCAAAATGTCTTAATTGTATATTCAGAACTAGGAGGAGAGAGCCCGTGCAATGTGCAGGAGTTGGGTGCCTGTGATTGAAGGTAGTGAATAATTATGGTATGGAGATAGGTTTATAAATATTGTTTGATGATTTGTAAATTATCTCCACTTGAATAAGAAATATAAGTAAAATTGTGCAGAAACTGTGGCATCATTGTTTAATGAATCATTTGAGTTAATGTTTTAAAATGGAACTATGAATGAACTGCAAATGTAGTTCATGAAGATATACTAAATCCAGAAGCAATGAAGCAATCGTTCACCATTCACCATGATCTTAAGATGGTAACCAACAAGGATTTCACCTAATTTTCTAAAAGGTTTTCTCAGCAACTCATATATCAATAAAGGATATTAAGATCAGTCTAGTACTACATGTCCAAGTTATTCAATAGGAAGGAAAAGTAAAGTTAGTAGGAAAAGAATCCTAAAACACATACCTTAAGTTCCATTCCATCATGTAGGGTAGCATTCTATAGTAGGAGTATAGCTCCTTTGTGCCTAGTTTCATAAGTTTCAGCTGTAGATTATATGCTTTGCGGTTGCTAAAATTTATAGGTTTTTATAACAAACCACTTTGCATTTAATCTATCGTAGAAATTTTTTGTAGCAGATACCAATATTTACATATATATATATATAAGATGAAGAGAATTTAACGAAAAAAGGTAGAGAAGTAGCCATTAGAACAGGTCTGCGTAACAGTCGAAAGCTGTTACTCAATAATAATGAGATATTAATTCAATCACTAAACTACAAAAAAGGCATTACTCTTACATTTAATTTTGGAAACAACATTTAAGTAATTACAACAAAATGAGAGTTAGAATGACTTGTATCCAATGCTCCAATTATAGTCCAAACATTCTCATATTTCTAAACTTTTCTTAACCTTAAATGTCTAAAAGGTCATCTCAGTGATTACAACAAATTCAAAACTATCATGACTTGTACCCAATGCTCTAACGATACTTCAAATATTCTCATATTCCCAAACTCTTCCTAAACTTGCGGTTGAAATTCAAACATAATCTTTGACCACAATTCATTCTTATATAGTGTATACTAGGGGGAGTGCCTGCACATCGCGCAGGTGTTTGGTGCCTGTGGGGAAAGAGGTTTTTTAGTTGAACAAACAATAGTACATTATGAGAATAAATAAAACTTAGTATGAAAAGATAAACGATATAATCAATCAATTCACACAGCGTTACAATAAAACTGTGTCAAATTGAAGGTCGTTGATAATGCAGAAAGGCAGAGCAACACAGAAAGCTAATCTTATTCCAGAATCTCCACCAAGAGCTCTTACTTGCTGTTGCTCCAAACCTATAAGATTATAACCAACCCAGACCAATTGGGTTAGGAAACGTGATAAGAGTCGCTAATTGTAGGTACTAAGAACACACCGATAAAATTAAGGAAGGAACTGAAAATTTGTGGGGGGATTAAATCTAACTTCATGCTGAACCACCAGGAGTAGCTGGGACTGAAGAGCATTCTGAGTTGATTAATATGAAGTCAGGTAGAATTATCCAAATCCTAGAATGCGAACAGGGAGAAATTGATAATTAACCATTTAGGCATTAACATACCAACAGTTCAGCAATTGAATTGGGTGTAATTAATGACAAAATAATAGGTAATTTCAGAGTTGAACTCGGATGAAAGAGAAAACAATAAGGCAAATCGTTGTAGACAAAGCCAAAAAGGGAAAACTTAACTCCTGAATCTGAAAGGGGATAAACTGACCAACGTTTGTGACTCATAAATGCAAATTATAAATGATAGAGAAATGGGTTCCTACCATTGATAGAGAAATCGTTGGCTCATTTCCTAAATCTGATTGCCATTCAAACGTTTCAGACAAAGCAATATCTCAAACGGTTATCTGTGGCTGAAAAGGGAAATTATTGGTAGCTAAGAGATATTCCGGTAATTACACCAACACACAAGCATATATGAGTTGTTGTACAAAATGTAAAAACGGATGCACACTAATTACACATTCCATCAATACCCAGATAGCACATCAATGACAACTTTAAATATATTAAAATGGGGTCATTTCAGTAAACATATCCAAATATATGCTTCCTTAACTTGTACCTAAAGCTTTTAAACTAATACACAATATTTCACATTCACAGAAAGCTCCCACCTATACGGTTGAAATTCAAAACCCCCTTTGACCAAAACTCATTCTTATATATTATAAGGATATATTAAGATGGAAACCAACAAGGATTTCACCTTATTTTCTAAAAGGTTTTCTCAGCAACTCATATATCAATGAAGGATATTTAGATCAGTCTAGTACTTCATGTCCAAGTTATTCAATAGGTGGGAAAACTAAAGTTAGTAGGAAAAGAATCCCGAAACACAAACGTAAGTTCCATTCCATCATGTAGGGTAGCAGTCTATAGTAGAGGAGTATAGCTCCTTTGTGGCTAGTTTCATAAGTTTCGGCTGTAGATTATATGCTTTGCGGTTGCTAATATTTATAGGTTTTTATAACAAATCGCTTTGCATTTAATCTATTGAAGAATTTTTTGTAGCGGATACCAATATTTACATATATATAGAAGATGAAAAGAATCTAACGGAAGAAGGTAGAGAAGTAGCCATTAGAACAGGTCTGAGTAACAATAAAAAACTGTTACTCAAAAATAACGAGATATTAATTCAATCACTAAACAATTACTCTTACATTTAATGATGAAAATAACATTTAAGTAATTACAATAAAATGAGAGTTAGAATGAATTGTACTCAATGCTCCAATCATAGTCCAAACATTCTCATATTTCTAAACTTCTCTCAACTTTAAATGTCTAAAAGCTCATCTCAGTGATTACAACAAATTTAAAACTATCATGACTTGTACCCAATGCTCTAATGATACTCCAAATATTCTCATATTTCCAAACTCTCCGTAACCTTGCAGTTAAAATTCAAGGGTTAATCACATTTTATCCCCTTAAAGTATACGCATTTCTCAATTTACCCCATAATCTTTAATTTTGTTCACTTAACCCCCTTTAGGACAAAATTGCCCTTGCATTATTTTGGCTTTTCATTTACCTTGTTTTTCTTTTTTTATTAATTTCTTTTTCTCTTTCTTCTTTATTTAATTCTTCCGCTTTCCCACAAAAATCTTCACCTTATTGATTGGAATTAAAAAAGAGGAATTGCAGAGATCTATCTTCTCCTTAAATGATTAAAAAAAATATTCAAATCACTTTCCTAAAATACAATTTTTTTAGGCTTTCAATTCTTTTAATTTTGGATTTTTCTCTTTCCTTTCTAGTTTCTCATTTTATTCCCAAGAAAATATCTTAAGATGAAATTGTGACCTGATTAATAATCATCAATTGAAATTTGTGACACGTGACATCATACAAAAAATCAAAATTAGTTTTTGATGCCTTTTAAACCTTCACCCAGAAATATGCAATTACAAACTCAAAACAAAAATTTTCGTTAAAATGAAATTTTCTATTGGGAAGGATGAAAGAGAGAAGAAAAAGAAAAAGAAATAAAAAAAAGGAAAACAATTTCATCTTATGATATTTTCGTGAGAATAAAATGAGAAATTAGAAAAGAAAGAGGAAAACCTAAAATTAAAATAATTGAAAAGCTAAAAAAATTGTATTTTAGGAAAGTGATTTGAATATTTTTTTTTAATTATTTAAGGAGAAGATGGATCTCTGTAATTCCCCTTTTTGAATTTCAATCATTAAGATGAAGATTTTGTGGGAAAAAGGAAGAATTAAATAAAGAAGAAAGCGAAAAAAGAAAGGAAAACAAGATAAATGAAAAGTCAAAATAATGCAAAGGCAATTTTGTCTTATAGGAGGTTAAGTGAGCAAAATTAAAGGTTAGGGGATAAACTGACAAAGGGGTATACCTTAAGGGGATTAAATGTGATTAACCCTATATTATAAGGATTTAGTAATAATCTAATAATTTAATTTAGTGACAAAAAACACATAAATTGCACTAAACACTTTCTTTAATCTCGTACTAGTGTTAATTTAGTTTTATTATTTTTAACATCCCAAAAACTGGTGAACGAGAGAAAAAAGAAAAAATCAAATTAATAGAAGAGTAATTCAACATTTCTAAATTCAAGTAACTCCGAAAAATAATTTGGGAGTAAACCGAGAATGAGGGTACACGCTATTCAACACATTACCAATACCAACTTTAGAGATCTTATCAATCGACCAAACAAATTGAATTTTATCAACGTTAAAACACAACAGATCGAGACTATTAGATGGCCCCTTTAAAATTCAGACTTTCCTGAAAAATATCGTCAGCGGATGTGTAAAGATCCATTTAGGTCGGTAGTGATTTAGTCCCCTCCAAATTCTTTTTGGGTCTCTTCAAATTTCTTCCTCTTCCTAATATAGAGTAAGTGTAAGTCTATTGTGTCCAAAAAAAAAAAAAAAAAAGAAAGAAAGAAAGACTATTAGATGGCAGGAAGGATGACAGACGAAATCTGTTCAAATTACATACAAGGACAAGTCAACACGGCAGAATGATCCAATACCTAGGTCATTAAACTGCATTCCACTCTGAAAATTTTAAATAAAACTTAGCTTTTTTTTTTTTCTAATATGCTCAAGAAATAAAACTTATAGAACTAAAAAAAGTGAAGAGGCAAAATATTGTGGGAAAAAAAGGGAAAAGGAAAACGTGAGAAAGTAATATTTCTTGTCTGAATTGTAATGTTATTGAATTATAATTCATATTCGTGCATGTTGATATTACCATTTCGGATTTCTTGTAGTTAAATTGAAAACAAAATAAAACTGTTTTACACTAGAAGTTGTAAAGTCATGCCAATCAAATTTTTTTTTTTCACCTAAAATGTTTGTGACAGTAATAGAAATAATAATAGGAAAAAATATTTTAAAAAATGGTGAAGAAAAGAAACAAAATAAAGGAAAAGTAAAAGGCTGGTGGCGGCACGTCACATTTCTTGAAGACTGCTTAGGTGGGGAGTACTCTCTGTTTATTACGTACTGATTAAAGTTTAGTTATCACCCATTCTTGATGATGCTTCTGCTTTACTTTGCGTCCTTTGCTGAATTGAATTCAAAAAATTAGACAAAGATTCCTGATCTAACTATTTCAAGTATGATTACCTGAACAAAACTTCCCTTTTCTTACCATTCAAGAAATAAATAAATATAAACTTTCTGGATTTTCATCTCACTTTTTTGGTGAAAGTTCTCTAATTTTTCTTCCCTTCTCCTCAGTTGGAGAAGAGATGAAATGGTTTCGCTAGCCATGCCATTGAAATCCATCAACAGTATCTCGGTAGCATTAATGTTGGGGTTTGTACTTGTGGTGCTTGTATTTTCTGGATTTCTTGAAATCCCAATAGCCAATTCTTCAAACCCTCCGTCGTCTACCCGGTTTCAAGATTCTTCACCAGATTCGGATTCAGTTTCAAAATCTAAGCAAGACCCATTTTGGGATTTGTTTAGTGCTTTCAGGAAGTGGGATTCTCAAGTGGGATGTGCTCAATTTAGGGAAAAGTATGGGAAAAACGGGTCTTTTTCTTCTTCTTCTTCTTTGCAAGATGTGGATGGTAAAGCGGAGTGTAGTGCGTTGAAGATGGATCATGTGAGTGTTTTGGTAAAAGGGTGGACTTGGATTCCTGATAATTTGGATAATTTGTATAGTTGTCGATGTGGGTTGAGCTGTTTGTGGACTAAATCTTCAGTTCTTGCTGATAAACCCGATGCATTGTTGTTTGAGACCACCACCACTCCTTTTCAGGTACTTCTACCCTTAATTTGATCCACCAATCTTTACTCAGTTTGACTTTTGTTTCGTTTTGCTTTTCTTTTTGTATAACTTTGATATTTTGTTATTGTTTATACTGCACAGGTATGACTCTACTGCATCTGTTTTTTGAACACTCATGGCTGCCTAAAAATGAAGGTTTGCCTAATGGTTAGGATTTCAGAATTCGGAGTTCAAAGAGAATATCATGTTTAGGATATTGTATATAATTTTCTTATGGCATAATAACAACTGATATACATTATGAATTTTGTATTTGTGGTTTAATTAACTATGAAATCATTTGAGGTTTTAGGTCTTTAAGTGAAAGTTGGAATTCATTATGCCTAATGTTTAAGATTCTGGACTTCGGAATGCTGGGGGAAATATCATCATTTCTCTGTAGTATCTGCGACTGTTTTGTTTTTGGGTGGCATAAGAGCAAATCATCTATGTTGTAGAATAATTTTTATGTGGTTAATGTAGTGTCAGTTTGTCTGATGTTTTAGACCTACTTGTAGATGGAGTGCGACCTTAATTGTATGTTTCTCATTTTGATAGCTTAATCGTTCCATGGTGCATAAATAAGTTAGGCATCTGACATGGATGTATGGTTCTTGCAATTTACGATTTCTATTCTTTGTTGGATTAGTTATTATTTTCTGCAATATGTTGCCAAGATAATATGTTTAACACCAAAAAAGAGATCTCATGATCAGGTCTTCTGGGTAATATTCTGGAAGCTAGGCATAAATGAGATTTTGACGCTTGTGAGCTATAGAGGGGAATAAGGGTGAATCTTCTCCTATTAGGGAAATAAGGCATGGACTAAATATTTTTGTGAGGTAGATAATTAATGGTACTCCTAAATTCAAGAATCATAGAGAATTTCAATCCTTCTTGAAATGGCTTTTTGAGAACTCATATTTTCTTTGTCAGTGAACCTTTTGTTTCTTTTACTTAGAGAAAGGGGGGATTGAAGAACAAATTAGTTTAAGCTCCATTAGATGATATAGAGTACCTCAAGAAAGTACAGAATACTGTGGATCTATGAAGTACCAGTCAAAAATCTCAACTGAGGGATACTCTTTTACTTGATGCAGTGGAGAGAAAAAATTATTAACCATATCCATCTCTGACTCATGCACATCTATTGATATAATAGAGCAAGGCCCTGCTGCTTTGTGTCTTAGATTTGCATTATCCGCTTCCCCTCTAAAGCTGGTTTTCTTCTTGTTCTTCTAACACCTCTACCTTAAGTTATTAAGTAGCTCTGCTTCAAAGACAGGCTATTAGTTAGTCAGTGGTTCTGGATTATGTTTTACCCAGTTTTTGCCTGCTATGGACACAGTACTATGATGGTATAATTACTTAGATATGGACTCAATATCTTTCTTGAAAATCGTATGGAACATATAAATAAAAACTATTAATAATTGGATGAAGCTTTGTCTCCTGAAAGAAATATTTTGTAATGCAATGTTTTGAGTTGGATAATATTAACCGTGTGTTATTTAGGTAAACTGACATTGATTTCTTTATGGCCATCAGAGCAATTTCTTGTCATTCTCACCTCATTAGGCCAAACCCGCTGGAGTTACAAAAAAAAAAAAAAAAATACATATAAATATGGAAAAAGAAAAAGGAAAGGAAGAAGAGGATGACTGCTTCACTTTGTTTAAATGAAATTTTTATGCTTTCTTTCACTGGTTGCTGGCTTTTTGGCTTGTTAGTTATTAACAACAAAGTTTTCTCTTTTGTCTACAGCTCTTATTGATTCTTGTTCTTCATTATTCTTAGATTGTTACATAGGTATAATGTGTTTTACCTTATGTCCTTATCGTGAATAAATGTAATAAAGTGGCGTGTTGAAGAGAGATTATTGGTGATGCAAGAGAAAAAAAAAATGTGATTTCTCCATTATCTCCTCCTACACAGTCCTCAACCCTCTTTCAATTCCCTTGTCTACCTAAACCAAAATGCTTGAACTTAAAGAAAAAAATATGTATTTGCTGTTTTGCTTTATAAGGTATTCAAAGGTACTTATTTTTTGTCAGAGACACCAAGGTGAACCACTGCGTGTATATATGGATCTGGAAGCTGGCAGGAAAAGATCAGGCAATGAAGATATCTTTATTAGTTATCATGCTAAAGATGATGTTCAGTCAACTTATGCTGGTGCATTGTTTCACAACAATCGAAATTATCATTTGTCTCAACATAAGAACAATGTTGGTATCCTGTACTGTCCTGGCCTTCTTGCCCTTTAAGCTCCTTTATTCTACTTTTTCTTATCTTTCCTTTTTTCTCATGCTTCTGAGGGTTATTTATACTTTCTGTCCATCAACCTAGTGCCATTGTTGCTTCCTCTTTTTTTTTTTTTTTTTTTTTTTTTTTTTTTTTTTTGTTGTTTCTGCAACTTATAACAATTTGTGAATTTTCAGGATACTCTGGTTTATTGGTCTTCATCACGTTGTCTTCCTGAAAGAAATCATCTTGCCAAACGCATACTCAGCTTGCTGCCCTATCATTCATTTGGCAAATGCTTGAATAATGTTGGCGGTTTAGACATGGCACTCTCCCTCTATCCTGAATGCACAAAGGATGCAGGTGAAGCACCTAAATGGTGGGACCATTTACATTGTGCCATGTCCAACTATAAGTTTGTACTCGCAATTGAGAACACAAAGACTGAGAGCTATGTCACGGAGAAGTTGTTTTATGCTCTAGATTCTGGTGCAGTGCCCATCTACTTTGGTGCCCCGAATGTTTGGGACTTTGTACCTCCACATTCCATAATAGATGGGTCTAAATTCAGTTCTATTGAGAAATTGGCTTCCTATGTTAAGGCCCTTGCTAATGACCCTGTAGCTTATGCGGAATATCATGCATGGAGGAGATGTGGTGTGTTAGGTAATTATGGGAGAACACGTGCAGCAAGCTTAGACACTTTGCCCTGTAGACTATGTGAAGTTGTGAGCAGAAAAAATGGGAGGAATGCGAGATCCTTGTAGAGTTCAAGTTGGTAGTACTATGCGGAGGGCGTTCACGGTTCTACAGAGTGTTTTTGAGGAGGTTTCTTTCTGATACCAATGTAGAGAGTAATATACACCAATAGAGAGCTAATGTATTTAGAATATTGACTGATGAATCACAGAGGAACTTGATTTAGCAGCTGTAGCAATCTTTTACTGAAGGTTCATTTTCCTTCCTACATCTCTTTTATTTGTATTGTAATTGTTTGCCATTTTTTTAGTCTTCTATAATATTTTGCTTCTACATGATCCCATTTCAAACCTAGGCTGGGAATGTATCTGTAGTTGATGAACGGAACAATGACCTGAAATTGCTGCAGAAATGCAACCCCCCCCCCCCCGGGGGGTCCCTTCTTCCTTTCTGAAAGAATATATACTCCACCACAGGAACTTCAAACATGGAGAGAATTCCTCTTTGGGTCTCGTTTGATTTTCTAACTTTACCTTCCATCACATCATCTCTCTGCTTTTCCCTGGTGTTTCTTCCAAATTTCTGTGTGGAAATCTGTCTGCTAAAACTCAGGTCCTGAAGTGTCTGAATAAGTAGTGGGGAAAAAAATTTGCAATCTGGACTATAACCGTAGACGAAACCTTTATCAGCCAACTTGGCTGCATGTAAAACGAGTCATGAGTTGAATATGCATGCCTACATGGCTTTTACAAGTCCTTTGGACTAGGTTTCTTCTCGCAATTAGCTGGTGGAACCTTCGGACTAAAAGAAATACAACTTTATTTCTTTTTTCTTTTATGTTGGCCAGCCCCTTTAAACTGCTACGAGTTCAACAGAGTTGTGGGCAATCAGAACAGCGATGGAATTTGTTTGAGCAAATAGATGTAAAGGATTATCGCGCGCACAACAAACTATTTTTAAGCAAGTTAAAAGCCAGTATACACAAAGTGAGTATAACATTAATATTGCACAAAGTTGGTAATTGATTTTCATTTCATTATGTGACTGTTCATTGCACAAAATCTAGGGTGACATAGTCATATACCACACTTAAAAAATTGGTTAGACGAAGAATAATCTTAACAAATTATCAAATGACAATACTATTACTAATCAAATTTTTAAGTGTCGAAAGGGTATTTTTTAACATTACAAACCAGTATTGAAAGTCAAGGGTTAAGTAGTTGAATACGCAAAATCAAAAGTATAAGTCACTACTCGCTACTTTTCGAAAGTAAAATCAGTATTCCCTAATAGTGATTGCTCACGTGACGAATTATAATTGATTTTTTGCATGGTTAAATTTGGCACTATAGTAAAATTCCTATTACTGACTACCACATGATATAAGTAACTCTCTGCCAATTGCTATTGTTGATATCAAATAGGGAATTGGAAATCAGCGAATGCTGTATATAGGTGACCTTATCATTGCAGAATTTTGCTTAGCCATTAAGTGATGTCAGATCTGTGAATGCTGATGAGAGGATGATGCTAGGGACTTTGCCATCCAAGATTTGTTATACTTGGACTTTATAGAGTTTTCCGGGCCCTCCAGTGTTATTTGGAATTTGGACCAAAAAGAAAAGAAAAGCCAAGAGGAATTTTTGTGATGGCATGCTGATGTAAGGCAGCGTAATTCCTCTGGTCAGTGGGGATTGTATGCGTACAAAAGTAGGATATGGCCCCAGCATACTTCATAACGGATATTGCAAAAAAATGGCAAGTTGGAACCAATCAGTTGAAACACTTCTGAACAATCAAAGATGGGAATTGTAGACACATTTTGACATCGATGGCAGATTCAATGATGCAACTTCTGATGCGAAGAAAAATGTAGCCCACAGCCTAAATTGCACCCAAGCCAGCTGATGATAGTGAGCCAATAATGCAGAGATAATAACAAGTTTGCAGTTCGATGACAACAATGAACCATGTACAGAGGAGATATGAATATCAGATACATATTTTAAGGTAGGTTTATACTTGCAAGATGTACTAATTGCCTCTCTTAGCCTTAACATACGCCCGCACGCACGCACGGGCGCGCACACAAAATACACACACGAAGAAGATGAAAATAGAGCCACATTGTTGAAGTAAACAGAGACTAGATAGAACCGCCATCCCCTTCTTTGTGAAACTTCCAAACAGTGGCCATTATTCCACTACTGACAGATCTTTTACATTTTTCCATCCCTTTAAACTGCAAAGATAAAACAGAAATTTCCAACTTGTCAACCATAGCTTGATTTTAGAGGTTGTTACATCTGGAAAATCAGTCTACAAATAATCACTAATTTTGTACCCTTCTGCTCTTTCCAAGTTTTTCCCATTTTGCAGTCTTCAGGTGTTTCGGCCTGTTCTTGACATATGTTTTCAGTTGAGACTCATCCATGCCTTCGATCATATCTGTCTGTCATTTATTTTTTTTTCCACAGAAAGAGATGTTAAACACAAAAATGAATTCCTCATGCACAAAATCTACTCCAGGATTAATCATCTCTGACTCGAATAAATGTAGCATGTTTATGTTGAACGAAAAAGGGGTAGCATATCAAATTACAAACCCTAAACTTTAATGTGTAGATACATATGCCACAGTGAATAGATAAGTAGTCAGTACCCAAGTCAAAAGCTCCTGCACTTCCTTCTCCACTGCCTCTTGTTCCTTATCTGCTTGTTGCTTTCTCTCTTGTAGTGTCAAAACTCGTTTCTCCATGGTAGACTTGGAGTCCTCCATGTCTTTTGCCAGAGAAGGTGACTGTTTCCCACAAAATGCAGCCTATCCTTAAGACGAACCATATATATATAGCAATTATCAAGTCATGAACAAAGGGAAGATAGCAAATCCAGAATGCAGTGTGAACAAGGCTTATGCAGTTCGGACTCTGGAAAAGAAACAATGTAACAGCTGACTTAGGAATTAATGAAAATGAGCAGTTTCAAGTAACGGAAAGCCTTGCTTAAGGATTGCCACATCCACTTTGAATCTCAAAATGATTTCTAGTGCTTTAGACTGGAAGTTAAGATAACAGATAGAGCTGACGAAAGAGACTAAGATGAACATAAAGCAAAGGCAAATCTTATTTGAAAACAAAAGAACGAAACTGTTTTACCTCTACAGAGCAATTGCATGTCTTATTGGGCCAAAGGTTACATGAAATTATTTTACTACAGAAAAAACAACTGATTTTTGCAGCTCCAACATATCAACTTTCATACCTTCTCCACCATTTAAATGTTGACCTAAAAACACTTTTTTACTGCTTATCACCAAAGAAATAAATACAGCAAAGCCTGTTTATTACCGTCAAAATTTGTCTCTTTTCTGCTTTAGTTTTTTATATATCTTTAGTATCGAAATACACGTGACATCTTGTTTTATTACTGTTTTACCGGAATTAAAAGAGCTGGACTTTTGCACTTGCAGTTGCCGACACTGCACCATAAACAAGCTGATGTCAGTATGCACACATTTCTATGCACTAGTCTACTCCAAAGCTTCAATGAAGGTGTTCACGCATGTAAAGTACCAGGTACTCTTTCTACCTAATTAATCATATCCAGTTCCACAATCTTAAACTCATAAAAAATCAACCCAGTAGTACGACTCCACAGCAAAACACTAAATCAAAAAGACATTGTACTTAGCAATCAAATCCAGTTCCACAATCTTAACCCCTAAACGTCAGCCCGATGGTTCGAGTCAAATAGTCAATATTACCATCCAAAATAGTAAGTCAAAATTACATAGTTCAATTCCAGATACTGACCCTGTGACATAATCTTCACTACCACGTCCACCATATAGTTTGTCAGTGATGACACTAGAACCATCTCTCCCCTAACCAACACTTATTTTTCCTACCCAGATATCACCATACTCAATTTCCATTTTCATCAGTAGCAATGATCTTTGATCTTTCACTATCTCTGGTACCCCAGGAAGAGCTAAATAAGGTCAAACTTGATTGAGATCGTCAAATCATGCAGAAACCACCAGTTCATGGGAGTCTACTAAGTATTTTAAAAAAACATAGAGAATTTACTTCAACTCCAAAAGCTTCCACTATTGCCATAAGTGTGGATGAGTCATCTCAAATTGTTTGAAACTATTCCTTCAATCATAAGGTCAAGTAGAGAACCTGATACTCAGTCTACAACTTCATAGAAAACTAAATTAACATTTCATAAACATAAAGGAACTCGTAACAAGGGCTGTTTCCTGGTAAGCAACCACATCTTGTTTATTATGGCTCTAAAGTCAACTTTATCTACTTCCAACTCTTTCTCCCATAAATCATAGTCAATGAGAATAACATGGTGGAAGACTGGAATTATGAAAAGTGATACAGGAGTGAGTTGGCAACCTACCTTCGGGCTGGCAATTCAAGAATGGCAGCAAAACTATATCTGCACTGTTTTCTGGCAGATCTGTAAACTACAGTATAGAGAAACTGCAGATTAGTACCGTTCTTTGAGTGAAAAAGCAAAAGGGAATCATTTTGCAAATTAGAAATGGTAAAGTACTACAGTTCCCTCAGAAGATGATTTGAAAGCTGCTAAACCTAAGTGGACGGATTTGTTTGCTAGGGAAACTGCCCATGAAAGCATTCTAACAGGTGATAATCTATGTAAATAAAGGAAGATGTAGATCAGTTGTTGCTTAATATGCATAAACAAGGAACTGAAAACAAATTACATTCTTTTGTGCTGTCACATTGGATCAGCATTTTCTCAACATTCTTTAGAACTATTGGGGTTCAGTCGATAATGACACAAAATGTAAGGACCTCTTTGCTAAGATGGTACTACACTAGCCCCCCAGCAGTGCCAACCCCCACCCCCCACCCCCAAAAAAAGAATAAATAAGTACTTAACCTTCTCTCCTATCTTTCAGTTAATTGTTTGCCATTAAGTCCTCAACTGTCCTGCTATGCTAAACTCAGCTTTGATTCTATAACTTTTAAGCATGATATTTAAGGTGCTCATTCTCATAGAGTAATGACTTGTAACGACTGGAAAGCAGCTGTCTTTATCCTTGCAATAATGACTTAGAGAGACTGGGCCATCATCCAAACTATGAATTGAAGCCAGACCATGCATAAATCACTTAGATTTAAGTATTTGGGAGTTGGGCTCCAAATTGAACCCTTAAGCAGCCTAACATACAGCTCTAGATCTAAGTGGTAAGTTCCAAACATTAGGGCTAATCTAAAAGGGTACTGCAACAATAAAATAATGCAAGAGAAGGAAAGGAAGTAAAAATCAGATATCAGAGAACAAGTCATAGATCAATTATCTACAAATTGACAGCCAAAGTGAGCTAGCCTCCACAGTATAACTTGTACAATTAGCTGCATCACAAAGTAAAACAATTTTCTTTCCATAAGATCACATTTTAAAGTGGCATGAAAAGAAATTTAGTAGAGGAATATCTCTAGCAATAATTGATGCATCGCAAGCAACCAGGCTTTATTTTCAAGAAGCAATTTGTTTCAAAGTTGGTATGTAAAAGTATGTCAAACAGAAGAAGAGAATCTGATATTGATACTTCTGTATCTCGCGTAGCATGGCAAGACGAAAGTAGAACGAAGCAACTTGCAGGACTTCATTGCTGGCACTCAAGAGCAATCCTCTACATTGGCCACAAAATACACAAGCTTTGTATCTGTTAAGGCAAATGGTAGAAGACTAGATAAGGCGAATGTCATTAATAGGAAAAATAAAGACAGAGATTAATGAAGAAAAAAATATCTGCATTCTTTAGATTTCTTCTACTTACGTTGCAACTTGAGAGCTCATTTCACCTTTATTCAAGCAATCAAGCATCCCTGGTGCTTTGCCATCTACAATGCGCACAAAGCAGTTGACAATTTAACATGCATAAATGAGCCAATACAATGGTCACACTCACATTGCATGGCAAGAAGAGAATAAAACAGTCCAACTTCCAGAACTTCATTGGTGGCACTCCAGAGCAATGCTCTACATTGGCCACAAAAAACTCTGATAGTGATTGCACAAGTTTTGCATCAGTTAAGAGTGAACCAATAGAATACTGTATATGGGGAATGTCATTAATAGGAAAAACAAACACAAAGAGATCAACAAAGATAAAAGCATCCGCATATTTTTTATTTCTTCTTTTCAAAAGTTTGCACCTAGAGAGCTCATTTCAAGCAATCAAGCATCCCTGCTTCATCATCATCTACAATCCACATAAAGCAGCTGAAGAATTTGGCAGGCGTAAATGTGCCAGCCAATACACAGAACCACAAGAACCATCACAAATTTACCTATATGAATGGAGAGCAAGATACTCCACAGAAACAACTTAAGATGTGGATTGTCAAAATAATTCCAGTTTTTGTTGATGACAGGAAATATACATCACATTCCTTTAGAAAATATTAAAGAATAGCTATCATGAGTTCGTTTGTCCTTCAATCATAATTGTAAGGCAAAATTAGGCACATAGCCACAAAAGAAATAACAACAGAGAGAAAGTTAAATATGAACAGAGTACCAATCAGTAACTGACTTACTTAGAGGACCACAGCAATGATAAAAACACATAAATGCATGTATGTAACAACTCTCCATGCTAAAGAAACTTGAATGAAATTTGCTAGCCTATACAGTCAGTTACATTACAACATTTACAGGATAAGGGCAGACGGAATATTTTTGATACAGTTAAGGGAGAAGTTAATTAGTCTAGTACAAGGGAACATCACTTGCTGCTGCAATACATGCAAGGAACAAGTGAAACTACAGCATGGAAGCCATGTGCCTGCTTAGTAACTAATTTGCTGAAGAAGTACGTCAATCTTACAAGGACAGAACACTTCACACGGAAACTTCATAATAAAAAAGAATGGCAAAAAAGGAAAAAAAAAAAAGGAAAAGATAAAATGGAGAACTAAAGGATCATGTTGGCAATGTGCACTTTTTTTGAGAGTGTCCCAGCATATGGCAGCGACCACATTGAACAACCCGCTTTGGACGTTTGAAACTCTCTATGCGGAGAACCTTCTTTTTAGGCCTTCCAGGAGGCCTACGAGTCTTAGGTGGACGGATAGTAATATCCACCTTGGCACCTCCACCCTCTGCTCCTTCACCAGGCTCCTTCCAAAGGCTCCTATCTGGTATAGGATATATCATCTGTGAATAAGTTTCACGGCAGCTGTGTACAGTAAAACAATGCTCCGCAAATAAATGAGCATTCTGACCACAAGAGATAAGCGCAGCAGCAGCATGTGCACATGGCAGTCCATAAAGTTGCCACCGTCGACAAGAACAAATACGACTTCTTATGTCCACAATATTTGTCCGTTCAGTTGACACAATCTCAAATTCAACTTCATTTGCACGAAGAACTTTGTAGCAACGAGCATCTGCAATTGCTTCTGCAATCTTCTTTTCAGCAGAAGGTACAAGAATTGATGTCAGCCTCATGCCCATATTACGACGATCACTGAACCATGATGTCATCTGATGGCGAATGTGCTCCATCATTTGTACTATGGGAAGCTCATGACATTCCAGTGCCCAATTATACAACAACTCAGTGACTCCCAGTGTGAAATGGCCATATCGTACTCCCTCAAAGTAAGCCACAGCCCACAGCTGCGGGTTAAAATGGTTAAACCATGCTAGAACATCTTGTGAAATATCCACCATCTCAGCTATTTTGTTTTCGAATTCAGCAGATGTAAGTGCATAAACTGCATTCCAGAAGATATTCACCAGCTTAGAGTTCTTGAATGTATCACGAAAATTCTCACTGACATAACGCAGACAAAAACCATGAAAAGCATTTGGAAAATGTGTCTCAACTGCCTCTACCATCCCCATCGTTCTCTCAGAAAGTATTGTAAGTCTTGGCATGCTATCAGTGTTCACTCCAAGAAGTTTGCGGAGTTCAGACATGAACCACATCCAATTTTCATTACTTTCTGAATCAACAACAGCTATTGCTAATGGAAACAATGCATCATCAGCATCCACAGCAGCGGCACAAATTATTGAACCCAAGTATTTGCCTTTGAGATGAACTCTGTCAAGTTCTAAAAGCGGCCTACAAGCATTAAGAAACCCATAAATTGCTGCACGGTAAGAAACAAAGAGCCGTTGGAAACAATTATCTTGTCCAGTGGCAACAACTGAAGCAATACTCCCTGGATTGGTCCTTCTTATCTGTTCACAATATGCTGGAAGAAGCCGATAACCTTCCTCAAAAGTCCCATGTAATGCAGCCATGCTACGCTCCTTTCCACGCCAGGCTTGCATATATGACACAGCAACCCCATGCTTATCCCGAATATCTTGCAAAATCTCCTTGGGCTTGTATTGAGGATTATCCCTAACACGAGCTTCCACAGACCTTGCAACCCATCCCACAGATGCCTGTTGATGGTGGAGGCTTTGAACTCCTTCACAAGTATGCTCTCCATGAAGTGTCCTAACCGTAAATTTAGGAACTCCAGGACATTTCGCCACATGAACGCGCCATGGACACCCCTCTTTGGAGCACTTAGCTATGAACCTACTCCTATCTGACTTAACAATCCGAATTTCAAAATGCATTGCTATAGCTATGTCCTTCAAAGTCCTCCTACAACTATCGACATCTGGGAACTCTTGTCCAATAACTAAAGGCTGGTCTGGCAATCCAACATCCAAATTTGTAGCAGTTGACGTTAAATCCTGCTCAACCATATCCCTCCTACAAGCATCAACACCCGAAAAATCTTGCCCAATGACTAAACTCTCATCCCTCAACCCCATATCCGAATTTGGCATTCTTTGAGTTAATGCCAGCTCAGCCATTCCACCTCCACAAAATACCCCACAAAAACCACAATCTTGACACTCCTTCACCTTCAATTCACCAAAATTCCCACGCGGGCATACCTAAAATGAATATTTCCCCAAAAATCCAAATGGGTTCCCCCAAATTGCGTATACTCCAAACCAGTACAAAGAAACTGCCAAAATTCCCAAATAGAGTAGACTTGATTAGCTACAAAAATGCAATAAAATCCCAGATGGTTATAGCTTTCAAGAAACAAAATTAACAACGCCAACAAAAAAGTAATTATATACTAATCACTTTAACTACATTAGCACTAAAAGCAAATTTCTCAACCAAATTCAGTTCAGCAATAAGTATAATCAGTTAATAGTCCAGTTCTTGAATTCCTTAATTTCTGTAAAAAAGTAAAACCAGGTTAAAAGCAGTTCAGCGAGGCTATCCATGAATAAGAAAATACGGAAAGGGAGGGAAGAGGTTACCTTAATGGGGTTTGGCTGTCCAATGTTTAGGTTGTTAGGAGATCTGAATCGAGGAGGAGGAAAGTAGGTTGTGGGTGTAAATTAATCGAGTTTGGAGGGTAAATCGATAGCCCTAACTCATTAGACTGATTTTTCCACAAATGGGGACAGTGAGAGAGAGAAGGAAACTGGAAGGAAATTGGAGTCAGTTTTTGTGGGTGGGGACAATGGATAATTGTTAGAAATTGGGTAACAGTAGCCTTTTTTTTTTTTTTTAAGTTAGTAGTCCTTTTATGCCCTCATCCCTCTCCCTCCGTCCCTCCCTCCGTCCCGCCCTCCAAACACACACATACACACACACACATGTATGTATATTTGTATATGAGCAAATTACCGGGAAAGTCACCAAATTTTTTGAATAGTTAAGATTTAGTCATTTAATTATTAATAATATATTTTTATCCACTAAATTATTAAAAATGTAAATTTTAAACTATTCTATTTGATTCCATCGTTAACTCTATTAAATTAAAGGTTCGTACAATTCACAAGACATACTATTAATAATTAGATTTGAGAGAGTTAATGGTAAAATTAGACGGAATAACCCAAAATTTACATTTTTGATAGTTTAGTGAATAAAAACATAGTACTATTAATAGTTGAATAGCCAAAACTCCACTGTTCAAAAAGTTTGATGACTATCATGGTAATTTGCTCTATATATATATATATATATATATATATATTGCTCATTTTTTTGACACAAAATTTTTAATTACCTTATATATTTGGCATTTTCAAAATTTTAAATGCATTTTGAAGGTGGAAAAATGATTAACTACGTTACTATGAGTATGCAATTGAAGTGTGAATGAATTGAAAATGATTAACTATGCATTTACAAGAAAGAAAAATTAAACTTTGACTAAAATGCAAATGTTAAAGATAAGGAAAAATAACAATCCTACACCTCTCTCTTTTTTAACCTTCCATCCCGTATATCTCACACCTTTCTGTTTGGTTCACGGATCGGATGAGTGGGATAACTTATTTTTGGATTATTAATCTTGGATTGAGTCATCCTTGGATTAATAAGCCAAGTTACATAGTGTTTGGTTAGTTTTAGATTGGATAGGATATATTGGAAAATAATCTTATTCTGTGTTTGGTTCAAGATTGGATAAGGTAGGATTACTATTTTAATAACCAACGTACCCCTTAATTTGTAGATTCTTTTTAATAAATTAATTTAATATTTTATAAAATATTAATAAAAAATTTAATATATTATAACTTTTATTAAAATACAGTAGTTTGAAACTGTAGAATTATAAAGTAAATCAAGGGTTTTGATATATAAAAATTTGCATTCACTCAAACTCAACCCATTCCCACTATTAACAATAAATTTTGATCGAGTTTTTCAATCTGAATTTGAAATCCAATTAAATGATGGGCCAAGTTTTGACTAATTTAGGGTTAAATCAATTAAGACTAGAAGATTTTCTTTTGAACCAAGTTTGAACTTATTGAAACCCTCATTCACAAAGCCGAATTGATAGGATTGTGTATTTATCTAGAATTTGGTTGAGAAAATAAACTTCGTAAGGGTAATTTAGTCCAAGGGCAATATAGTTCTTTTATTATAATGTTAGTATGGGCAAATTAGTCAAAAAATTTAAATTAATTAATATGAATAAATTAGTCAAAAAAGTTAAAATAATGAATAGGGGCAAATTGGTGAAAATTTTTTAATATAATTAGAAGGGGCTAGTTAGTCTGTTTATTGTTATATTATTATGTGAGAGTATGGTTATATAATAGTCGGTATGAATTTGTATCATTTACAAGGGCAAATTAGTCTAAATATTATTATGTTGGTAGTGGGAGCACATTAGTCAAAAAACTTTAAAATTAATTGGTAGGGACAAAAATTAGTCCATTTATATTATATTATCATGTGGGAGTCAGTAGGGTTATATAATTATGAGAGTATAAATTTGTATTATTCGTAAAGATAAATTCATCTAAAATTTTATCATCCTATCTATTAGTTATTTTTGGGATGACTAATACCACCTCCTCCATGAAATTATTTTATTCTATGAATAGGGGATTAATTTGGTTAATTGGGATGTGTCATCCCATATATAAAATACAACCAAATATAGGATGACAGTATGACACTGGATGATTAATCCAATCATGTGTCATTTCACAAACCAAACGGACCCTTAGTTTATTATAGGGAGATCTCATAATCTTTGCTCATATAGTTTACCGATACTTTTGTTTCTTTTTTTTTTTTTTTAGGATTGAATCTCACTAGTTGTTTTATGTTGAACTGATATAGAAAATTTAACTCGCCTGGTTTACCAATTTTGCAAAAACATATAAACAACCTAAAATAAAGACACATAAATGTTTAAATTGAAAATGCCAAATATTTACAGAATTATTGGTTTTTCAATCGAGATCCAAGTACTGCAATTCAAATTGCTAAATAAAAGCTTAAAAGGTGATCAGAAGTTGGTTTTATGCCCAAAAAAATTGAAATTAAATGACTAAATCACTTTTCGGCCGATAGACACCTATATTTTGGCTGTCAAATTATTTTGAAGTGGCTTCTGCAATTTACAAGATTGTGTCAATTTGATCTCTTGGTTGGAGTGGTGACTTTACATGAACTCTAAAATTTAAGGAACCAAACTGGAAAGGTAAAGATATAGGAGTATTATTTTCAAAAGTATAATTTACAGGATCAAACATCACATGTTATGGATGGAAGGGCAGTGCCAAAAGCTGCTTTTTGGGGAATAATCACTTTTCGTTCTTAAACTTTAAGTTAATGACACATTTCGTCTCCAAACTATTAGACGCATCATATTTAGTATATGAATTAATTATTTTAAGCCACATTTAGTCAAAAAATGGTAAAATATTCAATCTGGATGGAGAAGACTGATGTGGCTGTTGATTTTGAGTGAAAATTTGTTTTTACTTAACAGCCACGTACCAAATAGGTGACTTTCTCCATTCAAATTAAGCAATTTACCTTTTTTTGGACTAAATGTGACAAAAAACAATTAATTCATGTACTAAATGTGATGCGTTTAAAAGTTTGGGGACAAAATGTGCCCCTAACTCAAAGTTTATGGACGAAAAGTGAATTTTTCCCCTGCTTTTTGAAATTGACATTATTAAACAGATTCAATTGCCAAATTGCAGTACTTTTATAGGAGATAATCTCTCTTTAACATTTTAACTAGTTGACTGGGGATTCATTATGTATGAGGGTGCCAAGACCTTGCGTACATTGTATTGTAAATGTTTTTGGAGTTGTTATAATTCAGAACAAGTATTGGGCTTGGTTCGTGCGGGTAAGAGAGAAGTGTATGTAAATGCCTAAATGTAACTGCAGCTTCACAGTATGACATTGGGACTATTAATTGTGCAGATTGTTTTGCCAAGCGATGGAACCATAGAGAAAGTTATAAGAACGGGATAATCATGTGTGTGACTAATCTAAAAAGCAAGTCCTTCAAAAAGAAGAAAAAAAAAAAAGCAAGCAACGGACTTGCTTGCACAAAAGGTGAGCAAGGAGTTTAACTAAGTCCAAGTTATTTCTCCATTCCCACTAAGATAATCAGCAGTTAGGAAGTTGTAAATTAATTGAGAGGGTGATGGACAGAAAACAATGTCTAGTAGACAATTTCTACAGTACAGTTTAGTGTATGTGATAACTTACTAGCAAGCCACTTGCTTTAGATGCTTTAGATGTGTTGACCACTAAATGAAGCATAAAGTAGATGTTTGGCTATAGGTTCGTGGTTCAAATATTTCCATTTGTAGTAAAATCTAAGAGGTGTGCATAAAGTATACGTTCAACTATAGGTTAATAGCTACAGTAAAATCTAAAAGGTGTGCAATAGTATATGCCTTTTATATAGAGATGGAAACCACTTCCTCTAGTACCCCTTGGCCAAGTTAGACCCTCCCTAGATAGGGGGAAAAAACTAGCAGTTTGTTAGTGGAATAGAAATGACAGAGTTAAAAAAGTTCACAATGAATTTCACACCTCACAGCGGACCAACTTCGCTATTCAAAATTGGGATAATTTCATAAACCTCTCCTGAGGTTTTTGACTATTTTATTGGCCTTCTTCCAGGTTTCAAAAATTACACTAATCTCCCCTGAGGTTAATTATCTTGTAATATTTAGATCTAATCGATAATTAAAAAGTAATATTAGGAGAGAGAAGATAATATGATTCCATCATTATCCCTCATCTATTACATTATTTAATTAATTTAATACCAACCCATACATTAAAGAAAAACAGTAAAATTTGCTGTTTATTATTAGGGATCAAATCACCTATAGTATCAAAAAAAGTATATCATTTTATATTTTTCACTTAATACAAGATCCAAATTACTCTTTTCACTTAAACTTCTACTAGCAAAAGAACAAAATAGTACCTAAGATATTTGGATGTTGAAATATTGCTATTCAATCTTATGCATCAGCTTTTTTTCTCCATCATCGCATACCAAGTTAGAAACTGCACCTATAGATGTATAAGAAGGTCAAAACTACTTGCAAGATCCAGTTTAATTTAAAGCCTAGTTGCTCCCTCGTTGTGTTAGAGCAATTTTGTGAAGTACAGACCAAGAAGGCAAATCAAATAGCAATCACAAATTGCTACTACCGCAAAATTACTGCTTTGGCAGCACAACACAGCCACCTCTTGTGATAATGATTTCTTTTTTTTTTTCACTCATTATTTCTTGTAGTCTAACTCTAATGTTTAGTTGCAACAAAAGTTTGATCCTTTCTTTCATTTTCATTATGTTTTTCTAAGTTTCATACCTAGGATTAGGTTTAATCTCTTTTTGATTCGATGAATTGAACTTGTTTGTTGTTGTTATACTTTGTCCAAGCTACTTCATGCATTTGTAATTTATGTTAGCAATTAATCAGCCGTTAATTGTGAACTATTTAAGATATTGAAAGATAAATCAAAAGTTGTCGCTCAATATTGTAGTATATAAAAGCATAACTAGTAAGTTAACTCATGAACTTAGAGGCACAGTGGCTTTAAACAAATAATGTCACAAATTCTAATTAGGTTGTAACTAGTTTCTTAACCATAAAAGTAGATATGGATAAGTTACAAGTATGGTGGTATAAAGGCAAAAGCAGATATAACAAATATCAAGAAATTATACTATTGCTCAGCTAAAGAGATAAAATTCAATTATTTATTATGTCATTTAACTAGCAAAGATAGGGAGAAAACCAAAATTCTAGAAACTTTTTTTTGTTATATATTTTCTAGTGTAGTTCTATTTTCTTGAAATTATCATTAGTCTAAATAATGAAGGAATTTGATAAATAATAGTAATTGGTTACTCTTGGTTGTGGCATCAACATTCGAGGTCTCAACCTTAATCACTACACCAATGTCTTCTCAGCATGAAAAACAACAAATTATCTCCTAAGTTCTAACTATAAACATAGGTGGCAAGCTTTTGGCCTTGAAAAGCTATAAACCAGTGAATTTCTTGTTAGATTACACCCATCACAATTATTTAGGTGATGAAGAAGCAAGAGAGGAGTAATTTTTCTAATTTTTTGTAAGCTTGTATTAATCTTTTTTAGTTTTTTGGCCAATATTTAGGGTTGAAAAGATCCGTGACTTTTTGGAATTGAACCTAAAAAGATATAAAGAATTAAATTTCTTTTATCAAATTACACCTATCACGATCAATTGGCATAAAACAACCAAGGGAGCAGCATTTTTTACTTTTTCTTTTCTGTAAGCCTTTATAGTAAGTGTAAGAAAAAGGGAACCTGTTTTTCTTCTTCATCCTTTTTTCGGCTCTGAAGTCTCCTTCTTCTTTGACAGTTATTTTTGACTTCTTTACTAGTTTTGTGCTTCTTTTGGAAGTTTATCAAATGCCTCCCAGGTGTCTTTATGATTGAATAACAAGTTCATGCACTTGCACTGTTGCCCAGGTGCATCCGCCATCATGACTTATGGGTTTTTGTCACTAACTAGTTTTATTTAGCCCGTACGATGCGCGAGGGTGCCAAGATTTGATTTAGAAGATATTGAATAACTTGTGGGAGAAATACTGGTGGATTAATCCAAATCTGCCAAGTAACATGCTATTAACAAATTTAAAATTTAAAAAACTTATGCGTAAACAACATATACTGTCCATAAATGTATAGTATGCATAAAAGAAACCAAATAATCAACTTTACATCACGCTACTGGAATGCATCTATGCATAATTAGGAGTACAGGATGGTTCACTCATCCATATATGATTGGGGTACAGGACAGTCCATAATGCACACATTATGCATGAATGAATTAAATTAAAGATGCACATCAAACATCCTATCAATTAGGGGTGTGCAACGAATTCGAATTCGGAAGTTTGAATTCAAAATTTTTTGAAAATTTGACCGCAGAATTACCGACCGAATTCGATTTCGAATTCACCAGTTTTGAATTCGAATTCGATTCCGAATTCAATTCGAAATTCGGTAAATTCCGAATTCACCGAATTCGGAAACCTTTTTTCCTTTTTTGTTAGACATATTGTTATATAATATAAATTTTATATTACATATATTATAAAAATTATTATTATATATTAATATATATTATAAAGCGAAATTGAAATAAAAAAATATTATTATTATATATATTTATAAAATGAAAATGAAATAAAAAAATATTGTTATATATAAAAATAAAAAAATATTGATAGATATATTATAAAACGAAATTGAGATTTCGATTTTCGATTTCGAATTATGAATTCGAAATCAAAAATTTCGATTTCAAAAATTCCATTACTAAATTCAAACCAAATTTGCATAATTCGAAATCGAAAATTCGGATTTCAGTGTCGAATTCCGAATTATTGATTTTGAAAATTCTGGTCGGTAAATCAAAATTTTTCAATTTTGCACACTCCTACTATCAATATTGCTCTTAAATTCGCATTAATTTTAAGTTGTAAATATATGTAATCATTAGGGAAGAGGGATGGGTTGGATGGTACACGAAGAGGAAGTGTAAGTGGAAGATCTCCACTTACACTAAAAATAAAAAAATAAAAAATACATGTAATCGTCAACTCCTGAGAAAATAGAAACAATTGTCAACTGTATAGAAAATGACTAAAAAGCAAGAGTTATCTATAGGAAAAAATTCTACAAAGAGAATCAGATCATTTTTGTTCTTTTGTTAATTAACTTCTGAGATCTAAATTGATTTCAACAACAACTACCAGCTTTCATTTGCAACAACTTTCTTTCCACTTACTACCCTACGACAAATCATTGACAACAGTTGCTCTTCCTTCATTGTTAACTACATACAATTTTTAGAATGGATTACAAATCATTGAATTAAAACTCAAAGAAAGTCAACTGCATACAAATTAGTCTACAGAATCAAAAGAAATTGTTGTTTTTCCATGTTTAGCTAATGGAAGGAAATGAAAACACTGTAAGTTTCAAATTTTCTATAAAATTTTTTGGAACATAAAAATAAACATATAACATGAATGACACTTAGATAACACGTACATCTTCTAATAACCTGTATATTGTCATTAAAAAAATTGTATATTGTCACAATGCTGCTCTCTTTTGTATCATTGAACAATGTAACGTGAATAAAGACTACAATGTATCCCTTGAGTTGCACTAAGTCACAGGGAGAATGCAATACTTACAAGAATTGCATCAAGATTGTGAGATGAGTATGCATGAACAAGCTTTCCTCTCTCACTCTTTTGTTTTTGTATATAAAAGTAGTAGGAATGATGATGGTGGATCTATGGCTGATCAAACTCCTCAAGGGTCGAAAATTCCAACTTCAAGCAAAAATCAACCTATTTTCCGTGGTCCAATGACAAGAGTTCGTGCTAAAAAATTTAGAGAGTTTTTTCAAGCCTTAGTTCGAGATGTACAAGTTCAAGTGGGTGATACAAGTAGCATTTAAGGTAATGAGCATGATGAATCAACACTTTATATGCTCATTCAAGTCATTGATGCAAGTACAAGTGATGAACATTCTATCGGGTGCAAGAAGGAGGAGTGATCTGAGCTTATTTTATAGTTAATTCTTCATGTCATTTAATTTATTTAATTTCCAACTTTGTTAGTTGTTAATTAGTGTTAGTTGGTAGTTGAGTTGAGTCATGAGTTGAAGGAATAAACAGCCTAGGTCATGTGACCTTAGCCAAGGTCGAATTAGGGTTTTAGGAAAGTAGTAATTCGTTTCCAAATTTGAGTAGGTTTCTTGTGTCTTGTAAAAGGCTATAAATACAGCCTTTAGTCATGTTATTTGTAGCTTAATAATAACAAATTTCCCAACCAAAAACTCTTGTGTTTTTGCAACTCTCTTGTCCAAGAGATCTTCACTTGAATAGTCGAGAATTCTTCTTGAGTGTTCTCGACTTATCAACCAATATATTTTATAATATATGTCTAACAATTTTTCCTTCTTCTCCCTCTCTCTCTTTTCCCCCAATAATTTGTGGGTTGAGGAACCATCTCAATTCATAAACCCGGGGTTTAGAGGGGTCGAGCATTCCCCGCACATCAACTTGATTTCTCCGTTTAGATCCGAGTCTTGTGGGATACGAGTTTAGACCTTATTAGGTAGGTTCGTATCAGTTTGGTATCAGAGTTAGATGACAATATCAAGTATATCTTTTCTTTGTGTCCTTCCTTTGTAAGTTTTCTATTTTTTTTCCAATCTGTTCGTCGTGTTTCTAAAGCTGTTCGCGTTTTCTTCTTGTGCGTCACTAGGGTTTTAGTTGCGTTTTTGCTGTTCGCATCTTTTCTTTGCTGTCCGATTCTTGTTTCCTTGCTTGAGTTTTGTTTTTGTCTTGTTGCCTTGTTTCTGGGTGTCTTGTGTCGTATAGAGTCAAAAAAAAAAAAAAATCTGGTCGTTGCTTGTTAGAACATCCGTGGCTAGTTCTTCATTGTCGTTGAGTCTATCCGTGGCTGACTTTTAATTGGTTTTTGGAGAAACATTTGAAGCTCTTGAAATCTAAAATAAAAAATCTTGAATTTCTTGAGTTTTTGTGACTAATTTCAAGAAACGAACATTGAAGTTCTTGGATATTGTTTGGGTTCTTGAAATCTTGAAACAAAAACTTTCCAAATCTTGAATCCTAATTCATCTTCTTGAAGTACCTTGTGGATGTTGTGTTTTGAATGAGAGAGCTTGAACAAAAAAAAAGAGAATCTGACCCATGAAGAAAGAAAAAAAAGGAAGAAAAAAATGAAAAAAAAAAGAAAAGAAAAAGGAAATGGATCAAGAACAGCTCCCAATTTGGAAACCTCTCTTGACTTGGGTTGTTACCAAAACTGGTCACGCAATCCTTGAGCAATCTTGTTTGTGTTGAGCGGCATAAACAATACAATTAG
The DNA here is from genome assembly GCF_003713205.1 of Coffea eugenioides. Taxonomy (NCBI): domain Eukaryota; kingdom Viridiplantae; phylum Streptophyta; class Magnoliopsida; order Gentianales; family Rubiaceae; genus Coffea; species Coffea eugenioides. The sequence goes on from NC_040044.1 coordinate 14,327,549, forward strand.
GAAAGTTCTTGAACCACATCTTGCTTTCCAAAATGAGCCCAAGAAATAACCCAACAAGATTCCAAATTCCAGCCACACATACATACGGGCAGAGTGTTTTCTAGGTTTCCAAATTTCAGCCATTTGCGTCTTGTGTCTAGTTTTAATTCCATTTTTGTCCAGCCACAATCACTTGTTTTGGAGTCCTATTTCCAGTTTATAACCGTGTCTTCATAGTCCAAGTTAGTCCAAATCAGTCTTGGACTATAACAGTCATTAGTTTCCCAATCGAGTCTTTCTTGTTCAAGTTAGTTACTTTCCTAATCTTGTGTCTTCCTTGTTTGAACTTAACCTAGAAAATTTTTAACAAGTTTCTACAAATTTAAGTCATTAAAATAAACCCAAATTCATGCCCATCTCAACTCAAGTGAACCGCATGTCATTTACGCCACCTCCCTTGTGAATTGTTGGCCAAATGTCATTGAATCACTTGAGAAATTTCTGATTTCTTCAAGTGAGGAGATCAAAGACTTAGAGAGTTGCTTGGTGAAATCATTGGAGTGTTTTAAACATTTGAGTGATATATGAGAGCAAGTGAACACACGTGAGGGAGTGAAGTGAGGAATTTTACTACTAACTCGTGTTCTTTTGCAGGTTAAACTAGACATGTCTCAAAGTGTTGAAACGAGTGAAAAACCCTATGACATGAAACTTATCCTTGAAGCATTAAAGGGAGAGATAAACCGATCGAACAAATGATCTGATGCCTTGAAGGATAAAGTGAAACAATCAAATCTATCAAAAAGTGCCTCCAAGAAACAACCTTCTTTGGAGCCATTAAGTGACTCAAACTATAAGGGTGACCTTGATGAGCTTGAGACCCAATCCAAGGGAATGAAATGACATGCCAAATGGGGAGATGATGAACTTAGAGGGATTAAGTTCAAAATTCCTTCTTTCCAAGGTAAGTTCGATCTCCAGACTTACCTAGAGTGGGAGAGGAAGATGGAACTAATTTTTGAATGCAATTCTTGCTCAGAGAACCAAAAGGTCAAGCTAGCAGCTATTGAATTCACTGACTACGCAGCAGTTTGGTAGGACCTACTTCGCACAAGTCGAAGGAGAAATGATGAACGTTCCGTGAGATCATGGGATGAGCTCAAAAGATTGATGAGAAAACACTTCGTTCCAACTTACTACCATAGAGATTTGCACCACAAATTACAAACTCTTACCCAAGGTAGTATGTCGGTCGAGGATTATTTTAAAGAGATGGAAATGGCCATGATGAGAGCCGATATTCATGAAGATCTTGAAGCAACCATGGCTCGATTTCTAAGAGGGTTAGGGCTGAAATTGCTGATATTATGGAATTACAACACTACCTTGACATGAACAAGTTGCAAGACAAAGCGATGAAAGTACAAAAATGACTCAAAAGGAGGAGTAGTAACCGTCCAAATTCCAACTTCCAAGCTAGAAATTGGAGGAACTCAACCCCAAGGAAGGATGACAAGGTCTTGGCCTCTTCCAATTCATCCAAGCCGATTGGAGCTAAGAAAGTAATGGGAAACAAAGGGCCAACTAAGACAGCTCAAAAGGTTAATAAACCAAGAAGTTGTGACATTAAATGTTTTAAGTGTCCAGACTTTGGTCATATAGCTTCCCGATGTCCTAATCAGTGGATGATGATCATGCTATCAAATGGTGAGGTATTGGTCGATGAAGAAGATAGGAATAATTAATCTAATTATGAAGGGATGCCATCCTTGATCGAGGAGGAAGATGAGGAGGAATCCAAAAAGGTTCCAACTAGAACCGTTGGAGTTACAATGGTGGCAAGGTTAGCCTTGACTATGCAAGCAAGTCAAGAGGAATTGCAACGTGAAAATATCTTTTATACACGTTGTCAAGTCCAAGATAAGGTTTGCAGCCTCATGATTGATCCTAGAAGCTTCAAGAACATTGTTAGTGCCTTAATGGTCCAACGACTAAGTTTGCAAACTAATGATCATCCAAAACCATATAAGTTGCAATGGCTCAACAATAGCGGAGAGGTATGTGTACTTAAACAAGTGCTTGTTATTTTTTCCATTGGTAGGTATAAGGATGATATTTTATGTGATGTTGTACCTATATAAATTGCGCATATTATTCTCGGTTGCTCTTGGCAATATAATAAAATGGTGAATTTTGATGGTTTCACTAATAAGTACTCATTTGTTCATAGTAATAGAAAGGTAGTGCTTGCACCTCTAACACCTCAACAAGTGCATACGGATTAAACTATTTTGCAAAAGGAATATGAACAAAGTGCGAAAAGAGAAAAGAGAGTGAGAGAAAGCCAAATCAAAAAGGAAATTGAGGCTGGCAGAAAGCAAAATTGAGGAGGAAAAAGGGGAACTAGTCTTAGCCAATGAGAAAATAAATGAGGAAAAAAATCGTTAATTGCAAAAGTTAAGGATGTGAGAAAAAACATTGCCTTTCAACCGACCCCTTTTTGTATTCATATGTAAAGAAATTTTGGTATCTAATAATTTTGATGTTTCTTTACCTAGTGTTGTTTCTAGTCTATTGAAGAAATATCAATGTATTTTCTGAAAAAATTTCTAGTGATTTATCGACGTTAAAGGAAATTGAATATCAAATTGATCTCATCCCTGGAGCATCATTGTCAAATAAACCACCTTATAGGACCAACCCTGAGGAAACAAAGAAGTTGGCAACAAATAGAGGAACTATTGGAGAAAGAATGGGTTCGCCAGAGCCTAAGTTCTTGCGTTGTACCTGTTATACTTGTATCAAAAAAAGATGAAACGTGGAGCGTGTGCACTGACTATAGATCTATAAATGCCATCACGGTAAAGTACCGCCATCTCATTCCTAAACTTGATGATATGTTAGATGAGTTACATGCTGCTATCATTTTTACTAAAATTGACTTAAAGAGTGGGTATCATCAAATTCGCATGAAAGAAAGATATGAGTGAAAAACTACTTTCAAAACCAAACATGATTTGTATAAGTGGTTAATGATGCCATTTGGTCTAACTAATGCACCAAGTAATTCATGAGGTTAATGAATCATGTTTTATGCCTGTTTCTTGGTAAATTTGTTGTAGTATACTTTGATGATATTTTGGTCTATAACAAAAGCCTTAATGAACATGTTTAACATTTACAAGATATTCTGGACATACTTAGGAAGGAAAGGTTTTATGTTAATATTAAAATTGTACTTTTTACACTAATCAAATTGTCTTCTTAAAATATGTTGTAAATTCATAGGGAATATATGTTAATCAAGACAAGGTAAACGCAATAGAGACTTGGCCGACACCTATAAACATTAGTGAATTTAGAATCTTTCATGATTTGACTAGTTTCTATCGTTACTTTGTGAAGGATTTTAACACAATTGCTTATTTCTATCATCAAAAAGAATGTGTCATTCCATTGTGGAAAAGAACAAACTAAGTCTTTCCAATTGTTTAAAGACAAGTTCACACATGCACCCATACTTAATTTACCTAATTTTGATAAAATTTTTGAAATTGAATGTGATGTTTCTGCTATAGGTATTGGAGCTGTCCTACTCGAGAAAGGTCGTCCTGTTGCATACTTTAGTGAAAAATTGAATGGAATTTCATTCAACTTTTCGACTTATGACAAAAATTGTTGGCATTGGTTTGAACTCTTCAAATGTGATAGTATTATTTATGACCAAAGGGGTTTGTCTTACACACTAATCACGAGTCACTCAAACACATTAAGTCTCAAATTAAGTTGAGCAAGCGACATGCAAGATAGATTGCATTTATAGATAGCTTTTCATTCATGATTAAATACAAAACTGGTAAGAGTAATGTAGTTGCGGATGCATTGTCTAAAAGGTACACTCTTTATCCTTACACTTGATTGTAACTTTTTTGGTTTCGAACTCCTTAAGGAATGTTACACTAATGATCCAGATTTTGAAGAAATTTTTAAATCTTTGCCATGGCAGTCCCATGAGCACTACTATATTTTGCAGGGTTACTTGTTCTTCAAAGACAAGTTGTATGTGCCCAATTGCTTAATTTGAAATCTTCTAACCCGTGAGGCTCATGGTGGATGATTAATGGGTCATTTTGAAGTTGTTAAAACTTTAGCCATTCTACAAGAGCATTTCTATTAGTTTAGAATAAAACGTGATGTTGAGAAAATAGTTCAAATGTGTGTTATTTGTCATCATACAAAATCAAAGGTAAACCATTATGGGCTATACACTCCATTGTCAATTCCTAACTTACCATGAGTTGATTTTTCTATAGATTTTGTGCTTGATTTGCCTAGAACAAGACATGGTCATGATTTTGTATATGTTGTAGTTGATAAATTTTCTAAAATAACACATTTCATTCCATGTTATAAAACTGATGATACAAAACATGTGGCTGAACTATTCTTTAGAGAAATTGTATGCCTACATAGTATGCCACACACTATTGTATCTAATAGAGATGTTAAGTTCTTAAATTAGTTCTGTAAAATTCTATGGAGTAAATTTAGAACTAAATTTCTATTTTATACTTCTAGTCATCCACAAACTGATGGATAAATTGAGATAGTTAATAGCACTCTTTCTACTCTATTTCGTGTGATCATTAAGAAAATTTTGAAAATATGAGAGGATTGTCTACCACATGTTGAGTTTGCATGTAACCACACAATTCATAGCATTACACAATATTCACCTTTTGAAGTTGTGTACGGTTTTAATCCTCTTATTCCACTAGATTTATCACATTTGCCTCTGTCTGAAAGAGCTAATTTAGATGGAAAGAAAAGAGCTGACTTTATGCGAGACTTTCATGCTAAGGTTCGTGCAAACATTGAGAAATGCACACTTTAATTTGTACAACATGCTAATAAAGGACATCTTAAGATGATCTTTGAGTCTAGTGATTGGGTGTAGATTCACATGAGAAAAGAAAGGTTCCCAGTTCAAAGGTGTAACAAGCTTTTACCAAAAGGAGATGGACCGTTTCAAGTTGCAGAGCGTATCAATAATAATTCATACAAACTTGACATTCCAAGTGAGCACGGTATGCATGCTACATTCAATATCGCTGACTTGAGTCCTTATCTTGCAAATGACAAGTTTGATTTGGGGACAAATTGCCTTCAAGAGGAGAGGAATGATGGTGGATCCATGGCTGATCAAGCTCCTCAAGGGTCAAAAATTTCAAGTTCAAGCAAAGATCAATTTGTTCTCCGTGGTCCAATGACAAGAGCTCGTGCTAAGAAATTTAGAGAGTATTTTCAAGCCTTAGTTTGAGACGTACAAGCTCAAGTAGGTGATACAAGTAGCATTCAAGGTCATGAGTATGATGAATCAATATTTTATATGCTCATTCAAGTAGTTGATGTAAAAGTGATGAACATTCTATCGGGTGCAAGAAGGAGAAGTGATCCGAGTTTGTTTTATGATTAATTTTTCATGTCATTTGATTTATTTAATTTCCAACATTGTTAGTTGTTAATTAGTGCTAGGTGGTAGTTGAGTTGAGTCATGAGTTGAAGGAATAAACGGCCTAGGTCATGTGATCTTAGCCAAGGCCGAATTAGGGTTTTAGGAAAGTAGTAATTTATTTTCAAATTTGAGTAAGTTTCTTGTGTCTTGTAAAAGGCTATAAATATAGCCTTTAGTCACATTATTTGTAGCTTAATAATAACAAATTTTCCAGCCAAAAACTCTTGTGTGTTTGCAACTATCTTATCCAAGAGATCTTCACTTGAATACTTGAGAATTCTTTTTGAGTGTTATCGACTTATCAACCAATAAATCACAATTAGTTATGGTGTCATCTACCAAACACCTTGTTTTGCTAAATTGTTAGTCTGTGGATTGAGGAACCATCTCAATTCGTAAACTCGAGATTTAAAAGGGTCAAGCATTTCCTGCACATCAACTTGATTTCTTCGTCTAAATCTGGGGTCTTGTGGGATATGAGTTCAGACCTTGCTAGGTGGGCTTGTATCAAATGAACTAAAGCAAGTGCTCTAATGCACAGAATCACAATATAAAACTTCAGCTAATAATAGCTATTATCTATTTACCTATTTGGCCAAGCTACCTTGATTGCTTTATCGTAATCATAACTGAAACTCTTGAAATTACATCTGCTTTTGCCCATCCTTTCCTTTACATGTTACGTGTACTCAGAAAACTTCCAAGTTTAGCAATTATGTATACATTAGATAGGACAATAATTTATTGTACTTAGGTATACCTTTGCCTTTATTAACATTAAAATTTAGGTGTGAGTTGGCGTGTCAAACCAAGGGAAAAACTGAATGTGTGACGACCCCACCTTTCCCCTAGGGCGTACCCAAGGGTTTGGCGGATCGCCTGTCCAACTCTCGTCAGGGCTCGCTCACTCACTTAATCAACTCTCAAGATTAATCATTCAAGCCTCCAAAATAACATTTAAGTTCTATAATTCAACCAAAATATAAACTTATTTACAACCTAAAAGCCAAACGTATGATACAACATCAAATGTCAAATATATCCTATCAACCAAAAGTATAAGTACAAGAGGGTTATACACTCTAGTTCACACTTAATTGTTTCGAACCTCCATTCCTGTAAGAAAAATAAAAACTAAAGGAATGAGCTAAAAGCCCAGTGAAGTTCCCAAACAAGCAATCAGGTAGAGACATCATGGAAATATGGCATTTAACAGTTTGAACACTTTGCACAATAATATCTAGTCATTCAAAAAATAAACATTCAATCATTGGAAGGATACGTGCTCACTTAGAGCCATTCATTCAAATCATTCATTCATTCATTCGCCAACCATTTTTCTTATCCCTCCAACATTAGAAAACGTTTGCAAGTGAAAACTCCTTTAGTGTTCTTGTCATTCATTCATTGATATCATTGCATTGAATTCACTGGCCAGTTCTCCACCAGATTTCGTGGTAATACTCGAGTATACCAAACATTGTCCCAGGATCACTAGCCGCCCGACTGAGTCCGCTTCTGACTCGAGTCGACTGGCAATAAAGGGCAATGATCCAATTCAACCAAAAGGTTTATATTCATGCACAAGTAGTATTCAATCATTGAAAATTCACTTTTGCTTGGGTCAAGTGCGATAAAGTATACACTTGCCCATCGAAAATCCATTTAACAATCATTAGAAAGCATTTAACATTCTAGCAACATTCACAACATTTCACATAGTCATTTAAAGCATACACATGCAAGGAACACTCACCATTTTAAGCAAAATAACGTCAAAAGTTTCCTTCCGGATTATGCCCTTGATCACCGACAAACCCTAAGAATAACCAAGAGAAAATATTCTGGTTCAACCATCCAAAGTTTAGGTGAACCAAAGAAAATCCAAGTGACTACTAGTGCAAATATGCAAATATGATTTTGAAGTGAAAGAACAAGGTAATGCACCTTTTTAAGTTAGGATATTCACTCCAACTCAACTTACAATTGTTGTCCAAGGTTTTAGCAAGTAAAATCAGCGAGATTGTGTGTAAAAGACTTCCAAACTAAAGATTTTGAGGCTAAAAGGTAGCAAGGTTCAAAACTACCCTCCAAACCAGAATTTTTTCGCAGCCATGAAACATGTACAATCATGAGGTTTTTCACCTCTCAATCTTCATAATTTTCACTCAAATTCACGCACAAAAGGCTTAACCAATGTTTGGAACAAGTTTTGGCCAAAACCAATTATGAAAAGATTAGAAAACAACAAGGTAATAGACTTCGCTATCACTTGGCCAACAAGTGAAATTTCAGCCAGCAAATTGGAGGAAAATACCAATGAAAATCCTTTCATTTCAATCAAAATTCAACACATAAGTAAAGTTTATAGGTTTACCAAGCATCTTAATCAAGGTTATCACAAAATCAACCCAAACTTGAAGAAAACAAGCGGCCCCAAAATTTGGACAGCACTTCCCCTTATTTTCTTTACTTTTTCATTCCAACTCTACACCAAAATTCATCTCAAACCAATCTCAACCACAACCACAAGTCATAAGCTATAATATATACTTGATTAAGGCCACAAAACCATCCAAATATAGCAAATTTATAGTTCAAAACCAACCATAACCAAGATGAATTTTGGAAACCCTAAACTGAAATTTTCACATACAAGCTGGAATTTTGCTAAAACAAGCCAAACTAACATATAAAAGCTAAATATTGTACATGACAAAGCTGTTAAATCATGGCCAACCTTAAACATCATATAAGGGCAGAAATTTCACCATAAAAACTGAAAATTTTCAAATCTCCACTTCAAACCAAGAAATTTCTCATAAAACTACCAATTTTCAACTATAAACCACTAGTATGCTAGTATTAGAAGTAAAGAGAAGTTTCTTGTCATAAATACCTTAAAACCCCAAGAAAAATGGAAACTTAATGCTTTTTCCTCCAAAATCTCTTCACTCAAGCCTTTAATCTTCCTTAGTGATCAACTTTTGTGGAGTAATTAGCAAAATGGTTGGCTAAACTCAAGATTCAAGCAAATTTTTGAGGTTGAAGATGAAGTTTCTTCACTTGTTTTCCTTCTCAAAGTTTTGGCTAAAGCAAGGTGCAAAGTGAAGAAATTTTGGTCAATTTTTTGTTAATTAAAGAGGTAAGATAGTCTTAGTCAAAGTCCAACTTCCAAAGGTTTCGCGACACATGGCATCTCTAAGGTTTATTCTTATCTCTTTGTCTTCCAAAGCTAATCTATCTAGTTAACTTCTAATTATTCTTTAGCACCTTAGTAGAAAATTTTTTCCGGGTCCTCACAGAATGAGAATTGATGAATTGGAATAAAAAAAGAGAAGGAAGTAAGTTGAAGTAAACGTCATAAGATTCCCATTACTAATGTTTGAGGATAGTACAGAAGTTATGGTATCATATCTGCAATTATTACCTACCAAATTCTCAGAGTTTCATGTGTAGCTACCAAAGCTACAAGCTGTATTTGAGCTTTAAGTAATCTCAGTTTCCAAGATGAAACTCAGTTTAACCATGAAAGAAATAGTTTTTTAGCAGAATATGTTTACACATGAACATTTTTCACCTAAACAAGCAATCAATGCAAGACAATCTGGAATTAGCAATAATTTAGAGAAAGAAAAAAAAAGATGCAAACCTGCACTATCATGATTGTCATTAAACCTATTGTACACTTTGGCCCCTTGTTTGGGTCCCTATTTTCTTCTCATCCCTATCAAAGTTTGTTTGTACAAATTTAAATTTCAACTTTACAACCTTTAATCCAAAACAAAAGGGAACCAAAAGACATAAAAAGTACTCTATTAAAAAGTACAAATGAGTCAAGTAAATCAAGTGATGAATTTTGCTTCTTGTGTCAATATAGAAAGATCCAAAAAAGAAAAGAACAAAAGTTGCGTCAGAAGCGCAAATAATACAACTTCAAAGTAGAAGTTATAGTCTTGAAATGCCAATTAGTTGAATAAATACATGAAAATTTGTTAGTTGCAGGCTCATAAAAACTTGTAGATTTTATGGATTCACTAATGCTTGTTTGAAAGACCTTAGCCAACGCATTGTCATAAATTCACATTTCATAGGCCAAGATTGTAATTGTTTATTCAAATAGCATGTTTGTCTACACAATTCATCCAGTAACAATAGTTTAAACCAAAGGCGCCTTTAGGAAGAAGAAGAGATCTTAAGGATTAACCATAGCTGAGCATTTTAGTAGTTCGAAAATGAATATTAGATAGAGAGAAAATAGCACACCTTAAAGTACCATATATGCCTTTGCAAGACCAATGATAGAGCTGAAGATAAGTACAATTTTTCTACACAAAAAAAAAAAATTCAAACTTTACATGAACCAATATAAGTTGAAATCAGGGGAATAACAACTTCAAAATAGCTCATTATCATATGGTTGTCATGCAAAACATGCACCCTTAAATTTAAGGATAAAATACAAAAAAAACCCCTTGTGATCTGAGATGTGATCATGATACCTTCTTATTATTTAAAAACACTTATATAACACTCCTGTGCTTTGGACTTGTTTGGATCTTGGATGAAAATCATCCAATTTAGTGGAGTGGGAGTTACATTCGTGTATCAAGCGAGTATTAAGTTACACTATGAAGGATAATTTAGTATTTTGCAATTTTTTATCCTTTTCATTTGTTTTTTACTTTATTTTTTCCTTCCATTTATTTTTTCCTTCTCTTTTTTTTCTTTCATTTTTTACTTCTTTTTTCCATTCCTTTTTCCTTTCTTTAGTTTACGAGTTTATATGTTTCTTTTTTCCTTTGATGCACCCTTATTTCAAATCTAGAAGCCAGAAACATTTTCTTTAGTTTACAAGTTTTTTTTCTTTTCCTTCTCTCTTGCTCCAAAACCAAAATCTAGAAATTTTAGCAGCAAAGAGGAATAAAAAATTCCCCCAAAATTAGTCTATGGACTCTTCAGAAAAAGAAAAAGGAAAATTCCTTCATGAATATGAAAATTCCTCCATGAATATCAAAACCAAAAACTAAAATTTTGATATGAAAATAAGATATGGACTTCATGAATCGGCATCCAAGATTAGGGTCTAGATTTGAAGTTCATAGAAGACAAAGGATGAAGTGAAGTTCATAGAAGACAAAGGATGAAGGGCTTATAATTGTTCCTCTTTCTTGTGGCTGTTGCAGAGAACGATAATGACGATGATTGTTCTTTTAGCTTGTCGCTGCTGCAAAGAACAATAAGACAATGATGAAACCTTGACACTGGCGGCGTCGGTTCCAGTAGTACCGCAAGTGAGTATGAATTTGTTGAGGGATTTGGGATTTGTTTTATTCATTTATGGAGTTTTCAGATTTTGGGTGATAACAATGATATATTTCGGATTAAGAAACCCAATGTTGGATCTTGTCTTGATTTGGATTTTTGAACAGTGGCAGTGGTATTGGTAGAGGTGGCGGTGGTGTTAGGGTGTGGTGCACTGATTTCAAACTCGGACCGAATCTGTCAATTCAACTGGTTTTATCGAAAACTGATCAGGCATCCAGTCCGAGCTCCCTTGTAAAATCCGCCAATTAAAACTCGGTCAAATCTAAAAATCAGGGTTGACCACGAACCTGCAGAATAGGTAAGAACTTGGTTTTTCATTTTTTGCCTTTTTTTTGGGCTTTCTTCCTTCTTCTACACCATGTCCGAGCACCAATGAATAGAATTCACATATCTACAAAGCTCAATTTTCTCATTGAATTAGCCAATCTCAAATCCATTAAAATCACCCTTAAAATGCATTTGCTAAACAATATCTAATCACAAATCTCATTTTTAAAATTTTAAAAAGAGAGAGAGAAAAAAAAAAGAAGGGGAGATTGAGAAGAGAGAAGTTGAAAACGTGCAAGAATAAAAGTTCAAATTTTGTGAGTTTGAGAAAAAAGTTAACAAAAATGAAACTTAAAAAAAGGAGAAAAGAAAAGAAAAAAAAGATGTTAAGAATTGAGAAGTTGGGGAAGGAGAGACTAGGAAACAAGATGGGGCGGGTGTAGTGTAAGTAAGGAGCGGAAAAGGAGGAGAAAACCTATGAAAGTTAGTTTAGGGTTTCAATGTTTTGCCATTTTCATGTTTTGACCCTAGAGTGCTAGAAAACTATCAGCACACTTAGAAACATTTTACAACTTATAGTATCAGTCCAAAATTCAACTGCTATTTTCAAATAAGTCCTCAAATTTATTTTTAAACTTGTTAATATAGATTAAAGTCTATGGATAGCTACTTGATTATTTTATTTTATTTATATTTTCTTGTAAAATATCTTTGAAACATCAAACAAACATGAACAAATCTTTCTTGACACTAACATGTTTTTGGGTAACTTACATGTACGTTTATTTTTAATCAAATTATATTAATGACATCATGCTGATGTCATCTAGTTTTTATACCGGTCTAATCCTGATTGAACCCTTTAACCCCTGATCCATAACCTAAACCAAGTTGATATCCAGTCCGAGTTTCAAAACACTGTGTGGTAGAGACGGTATTAGTGTTGGAGTTTTGAACTGTGGTAGTGGGTAGTGGCCCTGGTTGTGTTTTGGGCTATCTTTTGTCATCAAAAAAAAAAGAGAAGGAGAAGATGACAAGTCTTTAAAATTTTCAAATGAGCCACTTAATTTTTCTTTCTTCTTAAATGAAACAAGAAAGTTTTTAATATCTTAACTAAACACTGAACTAATTTTTAGTATAGTTTAAAAGCCAGGTTAATATAGGAATTTTGCATTCTTCTGTTAAATTGGATGATTTTCATCCAAGAACCAAACAAATCCAAAGTACAGGGGGTTATGTGGGAGTTTTTAAACAATGAAGAGGTATCATGACCGAACCCAAACCAAAAGGGGGATTTTTGTATTTTACCCTAAATTCAACTATGAAGGTTATATGAAAAAATAGAAGTTTCACCTCATTTTCTTTCTACACATGAATAACTAAAACCAATACGGGTTGAATTCAGACAAACAAAAACTTCACATAAAAGGTCTCAAATGAAATACATTATACACAGACCGATGTATAACCTACTAAAATGCCTAGCCTGATCAGAAACAAAGACAATACACCTAGCCATGCAGTGAGCAAATCTAAGACATAGAGTTGAGAGATAACTTGAACCAGGCAATGTAAAATAGATACATATACTCACACTAATTTATATTCTAAGCTGTATAATAAAAGGCCTAAAAGTTAAGTTACTGATGATCCTTTTTTTTTGTCACCGTGAGCTTCTTTCATAAGCCACACAGGGAAGAAAGGCTTCCACCTAGTATCTTCAACAAGGTTAACGGTGAATTTTGCCAAACCATGACTTGTGCGATTATATTCCTTTCCAATATATATGAAGCTAGAATTCAATAATTTTGTTTCTTGAGTCATACGAAGAGAAAACTTCCTGTACATTTCTAGGAGAGGTATTGTTTATCTACATCTATCTCAATGAGTTGTCTTTTGAATTGTTGCAATTGGTGTTTAGTCCCAAAGACAAGGAAAAGATCTACAGAAAGTGGGTTTTTATGATCCGATAAAGAATCAAACTTATTTAAACGTTACTGCACAAAATGGGTTGGGGCACAGTAGTTTACTGGACATTTAGCAGTAAAGCACTATTTTGGTGCGAGCAGCAAAAGTGGAAAATCGAGGCAAACTTTAAATACTAGATATAACCTAAAATAATAGGGGTTAAGGTCGGCCAGTGAGATGATGAGGGATAAGATTCATCATCGAGAGGAAAACAGCCCAAATCACAAGTTAAGGCTCCTAAATGACCGCTTAGAGATAAAGAAGGTAGGGATGCAAAGACAGCCATGAGGTTTCGCCAAAAGGACTTATTTAAGTGTAGATTATCTTCTACCATGACATCTTACCGAGAAATTTCTTTACATCCCATATTGATTCTATCAACTAAAATTTTAAGGTCAAACTGGATTAAGATTGAAATCCATTACAATATTTTTGTGTATTGTTGGTAGAAGCTTTTCCTTTATTTTCATTGTAGTTTAACTTGTGATTTGATGTAAGTTACTTGTATATGTACTTTTCTTACTTCTCATCTTTCATTTGTTTTAAAAAATAGTAGTTTTTCTTTGTTTTTTTGTTCTCTTTTTAATCTTTGATTTTTTTTCGTAAGCTATTGTTCTAAGTAATGTTTGTGTTTTTTTAAATTCAAATTTTATAAAAGCTATTTTTACTTTTTAGTTATCGGAACATAGATTTTGCTTTTACATTTTTCTGTATTAGTCATGGTTTTCCTAACACACCTATTGAAAAATAGCTGCCTTTGTCTATTCCATGGGTGTTTAGGTAACTTAAAAAAGCTTTTTATTTGAAAGTTACAATATTCCGGCTCATAACTCTCCTAGGCTTTTGGTCTTTTCTCAAAGTTCCATTATTGAGATTTAATAGAAGTTATATTCAAGGGGTAATTGTTGTTTGGTGAAATAAAACTATCCATTTGATAGTTTTGCCGAAGTTCAGGAAGGTAGATGTAATGAGCCCTTTTGTATTTGGTCTCAAAAGTATCCACTTTAACTGAATTTTTTTTACCAAAATAACATACCTATCAAAAAAATCCACAAAATGATTCATTTGCAAATTATATTCCCTTTTTAATATATATTGCCATATAGACTCCAAATCACCCAAGGAAAATTAATCATGTTGATTTTTTTTTCAGTCTTAACATTCTCATTATTCCTGTTTTTCATCATTGTGATTTTTCATCTCTATTTTCTAGTCTCTCTTCTATAGAGCTGTTAATCGAGCCGAGTCAAGGTCGAGCACATGATAATTGCATGGTTCACATTAGCAAAATTTTTCATTTTAAATAATAGTAAACAACCAAGGTAAGATGCATGCATTTCCAAATAAAAAGCTTCAAAGTTTTAGATTATCTTAATTGGGTATTTCTCTAGTGGGCCTTTTTTTAGTTTAATCATTGCAAATAGGACGTGATAAGGCAAGAAAAAAAATCATAATGGAAATAAATTATGGAAGTGCATTACATGGGTAATATTTTTTGAAAAGAATATTACTTTGGCAAAACTTCTCTTTAACTTCTTGTTAGTTTTGTCATGTAGCCACACAATCGCAACCAATCCTACTGTCTCGCAAAATCATGGTTAATTGGATGGTTCACATTTAATTTTATAAAAGATGCATCAATCGTGATTCGCATATTACCTATGATTTTAAACTCGGACCGTACTAGTCGGTCCAACCAATCAAATCGAGAACCGACCAACCATCCAGTTCGAGTCTTTTTAAAAAACCGCTAGTCAAAGACTAGATCAAACTCAGTCAAAGAGGTTTGATGGGGAACTGGTAAAACTGATTAGAATTGAGTTTTTTTCCAACTTTTCCATTCTGATGATTTTTTTTTTTTTTTTTGGAAAAACAAGCAATACAAAATAGATTAATCAAAAGCAAAGTAGAATCAAGTTAATGAGAAGGCATTGTGTTTTGTTAGAATCTCATGCGACATCCTCTATACTAAATTGAGGGAATTTTTTTTAAAAGTCACTGAGAAAGCATATAACTTCAAAATACCCAAATTTTAAAAAAGAAAAGAAGAAACCGGACTCATTGCCATTCTGATGGATTCTTTTTCTCTTTTTTTTTTTCATTCTTTTAATCTTTGAACATCGCCAAGAATAAGTGTCAAATGAACTTAGAAACCCAGATTATGAGGAAATTTTCATTCTCCAAATTCACTAAGCCTGATTTCATGCAACTAAGTTTTGAATTTGAAATCAAATAGGAGGGAAAAAAGGAAAAGAACAAGGAAGGGAAGAGAATAGAGAGGAGGGAAAAAGGAAAATAATGAAGAAGAAAAGAGTTTTCATATGTGTGAGATAAAAGAAAAGAAGAGAGTTATGGACCTTATAGTGAAGAGAAAGAAAAAGGAACAAAGAAGAAGAAGCAAAGACAAGATGAAAAAGAAAGGAAGAGATAGATGGCTAACAAAAAGGAAACATTAGGTTTAGCATTTGTTAGCTTTAGATGCCCTAAAATTTTTTAATAAGTTCATTTTGACCCTATATTGTTTTAATAAAATATAAAATTAATCTGTTACCTTTCCTAAATTTCATTTTTTACCTATAACTTTTAAGTTTTTAAAAGTGAAATCCTTTGGGGCTAAATCTGAACTCATCAAATATGTATGCAAAAAACCACCAATTTCAAGGGCATTTTTATATATTATATTGATTATAGAGTAAATCTTATATGCACTGATAGTATACACACTATCATCATTGGATTCATGACATGTGTGCAAAAGTTGAATTTCAAATTCAAATTTTGTATAGTTGTCATTCATCCAATGCTGATAGTGTATACACTGTCAGTGTAGGAAAGATTAATCCTTGATTATATGTTATTTATATATATTTATGATGTATTTATGATGTTATCCGGTTTGAGTCCCGATCTAACAGGTTGAACCCATCGACTTCTAAATTCTACCAAGTCATTGCCCAGTTCGAGTTTCAAAACATAGCATATTACTAATCTGAAATGTTGGTTTTTCAAAATAAAAATGAGCGATTTTAACTATAATAAATAAAAATGCTCACTTTTAGGCCCTATTCACAATAATACTTGAATTTTGATCGACTTTAGTCATAGATACATCACGTGGTCAATTTTTAAGGTATAAACTTGACAACTCACTCAATTGCTGACCCAAAAATTTAGAAAAAAAATCCTAAAATCTTTCCCTCTTCTACCACCATCCTTCTCCACCATGCCCACTTCTACTACTAGCATACCTCACACTTCTCCCTTGTTACCTCTTTCCCTTCTCCCTTCCACATCCTTTTCTTTCCTTAACTTCCCTATATTCTTCCTTCCCCTTTTTACCCACCACCACCCCTCTTTCTCCCATCCCTTATTGGTGTTATTCCTTCCTCCTCTTTCTATCTCTATCACCACCTTACCCCTTTCTCTTTCTTCTCTCCTCTATTACCTCTTTAATCCCAACCCACCTACTTGCTTTCTCCTCATCCTAATTTGGTCTAGTGACCAAACTGGAGGGAGGAGAGTGGGCAGGAGAGTTGGAGAGAATAGGTGAGAGAGGGGGAAAAGAGAGGTGGGTGGTGATAGGGAAAAGAGAGAGAGGGAGAAGAAGGAAAAATTGGGGGAAGAAGAGGATGAGGGAAAAAGAAGAGAACGAGATAGTAAAAGAGTAGATTAGAGGTGGTGATGCCGGTGGTGGGAGTGGGAATAGTGGTGGAGGCTAGTGGTGGAAAGGGAAACGAATGTACGTGTTTTTGGAATTTCTTTTAAATATTTTTTAATATTTCTTGTAAATAATTTTGATATTGTTTGGTGTTTTCAATTCAATAATTAAGTGAGTTGTCAAATTTGATCTTTAAAAATTAACCACTTGATATGTTTGTGATCAATTCCAACCAAAATTCAATTGAAAAAATGACCAAGAACCAAAAGCGAGTGTTTTTTATGTGTTCAGGGATTAAAATCGTTCATTTTAATTTTGAAAGTCTAAAATTTTATATGAATAATAATGTGTGAGACACTATTGGGGTAATTTTTCTTTAATTTTTACTAGTAGGATAGAATGCTGTATACTTCGGGTCCGTTTGTTTCGGGTGAAAATGTTTTCCAGGAAAATATTTTCCTAATTTCCCGTGTTTGGTTGCACAAAAGTTACTGAAAACATTTTCCTATATAAAATATTTTCACCCATCTTATGGAAAACAACTTCCCTTCCAAACTTACTGAAGTTGTTTTCCGAAATGCATGCATCCCGCCTGTAGTATGTTCCAAACTTACTGAAAACATCTTGTAGTATGTTCTTTTTTTTTTTTAGTGTAAATAGGAGGATTCGAACCCAAAATCTCTTTCTTACACTCCCTCCCCCGTACCACCCAACCCTCCCCTAGTATATTCAAAATAAAAAAAAAACCTCATCCTGCTTATCCTATGCTAGTAATTAATTATGCATAATAGGGACATTCTTTTCTAGAGAAACTTTCAGCAGTGAGAGTGCAAGATATATGTCACAATAAGCATTGCATGTGATTGATATTTGACACTAAATGGCCAGCAATTTGTTTATTGCTTAAGGAGATATTTTTTATTCATATATACATTTCTCCAAGATTTTTTAAAGTTAAACAATGAGATAAATTTTCTTATTTTGCATGGGAAGAAGTATGTAGTTATAATGTGTAGAAAGTAAAGATAGAGATAAAAGTGAAAATATTTCAAAAGTTAAACAAACACCAGAAAAATGAAGTAAGAGAATATTTTCAATAAGCTAACCAAACACCTGAAAATGATGAAAGGGAAATGATTTTCATGG
Organism: Coffea eugenioides; assembly: GCF_003713205.1. Classification (NCBI taxonomy): domain Eukaryota; kingdom Viridiplantae; phylum Streptophyta; class Magnoliopsida; order Gentianales; family Rubiaceae; genus Coffea; species Coffea eugenioides. The sequence continues at coordinate 14,345,410 of NC_040044.1, forward strand.
AAAATTACTTCCACGGAAAATATTTTCCCAAGGAAAATATTTTACTTCCAACCAAACAGACCCTTCGTGTGCCATACAAGCATCCTGGTTAGAGGTGGCAAAATGGGCGGGATGGGCGGGATTTGCTTGGGTTTGAGATGGAACCGAGTCATATGGGTTTGGGCCCAACCTTACCCATATGTGTTTTGGGACTAACTTGGGCGGGATCATTTTGGGATGGGTTTAGATTGATCCCGCCCAATACCCAAATCCATTTTCTACATATTTTTTTTCCTTTAATTCATTTTTTATTTTTATATAATTTTAATATTTTTGATTTATTAAATTTCTTTTAGTTTTATTAAATAAACATGCAAGTGCTTTATACTCAAGATTCCCACCAAAAATTGGATTAACAAATAAAGGAAAAGATAGATATACAGCCATATTCCAACATATATCAAGATGGCCAAGGTCCTTAGGATGTTGAATATTTATCCTTATCATTGTCCAAGGATGACAGGTCTAAACTAACTGAAATGCTGGAAATTCTTGTGGATAATGACTAGGAAGACTACTAGATTATATTCGCTGGTATAACTATAAAAATTGTTAAAGATAATTTTTGAATCTAAGATTCCGTTTGGATTGACTTTTTTTTCAAAAAATAAGTTTTTCAAATACAATGTTACAGTAATATACAATAACTCAAGAAACATCCCATCCATATTAATATATCAAATATTTCAAAAAAATTTTATAGTAAAAATTTTTCATATACACTGCTACAATAAAATATTTCAAAAACACCTACCAAAAACAGCTAATCCAAACGGAGCCCTTGCCATTTGAGCCCAATGGGTACCCAAGTATTTCCCATCCTTTCCCATTCATTAATGGGTATAGTTGGGATGTGTCCCAACTTAAACCCAATACCAAATTATAATACCCATCCCGCCCAAAGTTCCTTTGGGCATGGGTAGCCCATTGGGACTTGGGACAAATTGCCAGCTCTAATCCTGGTGTCTATTACATCTCACCAAATGCTTTACCTCCATTTTTTATCCCAAAAAAAAAAGGCCAAGTGCCCATTTACGCCCAATAAACTGAATTCCCGGAAGACCCACTAACCCGGCCCGTTTCGATCCTTAGCTTGCCCTGCGGATCAATATCATCAAATCACTAATGCCTTTGACTACTCCCTTCTGTCCTGTCTCCTCTCCTCTTCTTCTTCTTCTCTTCAATTCAAATAAATTCAACGAACAATCCCCCTCTGATATAAAATAGAGTAAATTTAGTTCCTTTGGGAGGTGGGTTTTCATTTTTCTCCTTAAAACGATGGAAAATCCGAGCTTGGTGTGTTCACCTAAAATGGTTCTTGGCCTCTCCCAAAACCCCAAAAATTCAATCTTTAACAAACCCTTTCTGGGTTTTCCTCAAAAACCTAGTAGTATCAGCAGCAATCCCAGAAAGCCCTCAACTTCCCTTCTGCCTTTTCCTCATCTGCCGGTTTCGAGAAGAGGTAAAACACTTGGTAAATTCCTTTTTTTTTTCTTTTTCCTTTTTGTGAACTTCCCTCCAGTTTTATCTTTATGTTGTGCTTGCACATTTTATCAATTTTCCATATACTTAAAATGCTAAGATAAACTCAATATATTAAGGATTGTTGTGGTTTGTTTGCATTTAGCAGTATTAGAGCACTTTTTGGAGTGCTGGCATGGTTGTCTGGTTGAATTATGCCTTGTGTTTTTGTTTGGCACAGTGTCTTTCAATTATTGAGAAGTTGATGCTAATATGGTAGTAGGGTAGAAGTATATATTATGGCTTTGTCGGAAGTTCAGAAGAATGTTTTCTTTAATGGACTGTTGTCTGTTATCGGTTTTTTGAAGTGCTTTTATTTGCCATCTGTATATGCTCGGCTGGCATTATACCTAAAATTGTTCACTTCTGGGAAAGATTTATCTGGTGGGGCGTGAAAAATAAGCAAAGATTATGTGGGAGACATAGCATTTGGACTTTGTATGATGAATTTTTGGGGACTGTGATGTATAATTGTGACTAGCTGTAAGTTTATGTTGTTTTTGTTGCTCTTTTGAATCTTCTTGTGCCTAGAGCTAAGTGTAGGATGGTAAAAGTTCACTGATGAGTAACAAAGTGCAGAGGATCATTAATTGGAAAGATTGAGGAAGGGCTAAAGGTATTCTTTTCAACCTAATAATTTGGGCAAAGATGAATGATCTATGGTGGTTGTAGGAATTTTTAGCTTTTCAACTTAACTGCAAAGATAGCCAAGATTAGACATTATGCATTGTAACAAGCTGGCCCTTGAGGACTGGAATGCATCTGATGGAATATGATACAAATATTAGGCAACGAGAGTGAACATGTAGTCTCTATAATGGTATGGAAACTTAGCGGGTTGAAGTATTTATGCATGCATGAAATCTTGGCGTGAAGTTGCATTGACAAATGTGCTGAAAATAGCCAAAGAGAAAAAGAAAGAAAAGATACTGAATCTTTGGGATGAACCATGCTATCTGTTACTTCTGAATTGCATTTGAGAGTGCTTTTTCTTTCTTTGTTCTGATTTTACTGTATAAACAATTTCATCTTACTTGTGATTTCTTTTTGAGAAGATAAATTTAAGCATAATTTGTAGTATAAAAGCATTCATAATATATGTACTTGACTGACTGTAGACATCATGTCTTACTATATTTACATTTGGTGGTTTTGCTTGAAATTCTTAGGGTTGTTGTTCCACATTTTTGGGGTATTATCAATTTCTGTTACTTCAACTTCGCCACTTTTAAGCAGCTTTTAACACTTCCTAATGCATGTTCCTTTCAGTGCTTGTGAAACTAAAAGGAGACTGTTTTGCAAGCACTACTTCTTCAAGTAACCAACAAACATCTTCTGTCGGTGTAAATCCACTGCCTGTGCAACCGCCTCCTTCTAGTGTGTAAGTACATACTTAGATGTGACACTTGTTTTTCGCTGAGTTGCAGTTTTCTTTTTTAAGCCTTTTACTTTTTCTAGGTTTTGAATCCTATGAAATTGCTTTCTGATGTGTGGGAACAATGTTAACATGGATCTTTGTGAGTAGGGGGTCTCCTCTTTTTTGGATTGGAGTTGGTGTTGGGTTCTCGGCACTTTTCTCATGGGTGAGTACATGGATCACTTGGATTCTTTCCATGACAGTTAGCGTGGTTCAAAATTTTTCTTTTTGCTCTCCCTATTGTTGTCTAATTATTTAAATTGAATGACAGGTGGCAACGAATCTAAAGGTGAGTTCTGTTCTTTACAGGTGCAGGTACATGTTATGCAGTTTAATTTATTCCAATAGACTGTGGTTTTTTTTTTTTTAAAGATTGTTCTTTTGCCATAGACTCTAAGCCTAGATTGCAGAAGAATCCTATAAGCTATAAAATTTATTTCTGTGTGCATATTGAAATGGCAAGCAAATGTTTTTCCAACTGGTAGGTTCTTGTTTTCCTATACTGGGGTGTTGTGTGCTTTTTATGGATGAAATCCAAGACAGACAGGTAAGTAATAATTTGAAACCACTCTAAAAGTCTGCATTGACAATTCTGTCAATCTAATTGAACTAAAGTGTATTCTTAAGAAAGGCTTCAAAGGATTCTTGAACTTATTTGATGAGAATTATATGTGCCAACAAAGTTCTAGCTGTAAGTAGTGTAAGTCTACCTTCAATTTGATGTGTTCTGATGAAGTATATTGTTCTGGTTACTGTAATGCTTGTGAAAAAAAGTATATCTTGTTTTTGCCAACTCACCATGCTACTTTGATAGAAATGTAATTAAGGTTGGATTTCTCTCCCTGTCTGTAGTCTTGTCCCATTTCCTTGAGCTGCCAGGATTAGCTTGAGGTCACTGGATGTGATTCTGCAATGAAAATACAAGTTTTGAGAACTCAAACTCTTCTCCATGATAAAAGCAATATCTGTTGATTGAGTCCCATCTAGTGTCTGTTTTTAAAAGATAGTTTTTAAATAGTGTAACAGGTTGCCTGTACAGTTCCTACACTTTTTTTTTTAAAACTGGAATCTGTGTCTCTGGAAAATCTCAAATGAATATCAATATGTAACTAGGATCATATAGATGCAATAGAAACATGTTATTGAAGGTACATATGTGGGTGCTCACCTGGACTTGAATTTGAGCCAGAAAAACAAGGGTCTTCCACTGATGTTTGTTGCAACAATGGGTGTGAGACCTTTGGATTGTTCTCGTTGCAATAAATGCCAAATATAGGGAAAATGTGGCTCATTCTGATGTCAGGTAGTTTTATTTGGACTCAAAATGATGAAAAATTTGAAGAGCTTTGTTATTTGGACTCAAAATGGTAATTGAAGACTGGAGACTGGGGACGAAGGTCGCAAGTGTTGCACTACTTTTGGATCCATTTGGTTAAAGAAATGTGTTCCTGCTATTTGCTCTCTGTTCTAGACTGCTTGCGCTTCATTTGGATTGTGATTATTTGACGATTGAGGTCATCCAGCTATGTAACCCTGGGCAGTTTAATTGTCTGGTTTAATTCACAAAGTTGTCTGGGTGTAGGCATGTGAAAGTGCAAAAGTTATCCAGGGCTAAGCACATAGTGCAATATTTTGGTATACTAGATTGAAGTGATGTGCCAGAATGCTTGATTGCAATCACAAATCAGTGCAGTTGAACAATCACAAAAAGAGTTGCTGCAATGAATAAGTTTTGTGTTTCTTGCAATCAAAGAACTATTTATAGAAATGCTAATTTTGTATAAGAACGCTAAACTTATTGGTTATTGAAAGAGACAAAATTAGCAATTAGCAAGAATCACCGAAGTGCACAGTTCAAGATTTATGTGAATTAAGGCTCCAAGTTCCTGCAAAAGAGCACTACACAAGTTAGTGTAGAAGGGGACATTTCAATAAGCAAGGCAACCAAAAATAGTAAAGTAATATTAGGTATTAATCTTCTTAAAATGGCAAAATATATTAAAAGAAACCAATGATTAAGTTAAGAATAAAATGCTCGACAAAAGCAGGAGTCTTTTTGATCTAATGAACAAATGAATAAATTTTTGTAGAAATCCTTTCCATTAAATTACTTGGACTGTTCCTTTACTTCATGATGTACTGGTCGTAAATCATTTTATTGCCATTGTCTTATCTCCATGCCTGTATAAGGGCCTCTTTCGTTCTTATTCTTCATTCAATGTTTTGTTAAAATTTTCTGAGTCTTTTTAATTGTGCAATTTTAAGCTCTATGAAATCCAAAAGGTAGTTCACTCATTCAGCTTGTTGAGAAATGAAACTTCTGTTTGGAACCGAAACCTTTCCTAATATGAAAACATATCAATAGTCTGTTTAAATTTCTTTGCAGTTGTTGATGGTGAAGAAGGATCCTGTAATTAACCCATTGGAAGTTCTGCTTAATGTGCAAATAACAAAACCTATTGTGATGCTTAATTATTTTTTCCTGGAATTTATAGGTGTTATCAGGTGAATCTCTCAGTGTAGGCGTCTGTGCATATACATGCATTTATTAATTTTTTAATGAGGTCGTGTAGAAATAGCTGCACATATTTGTATTACCATGAATGTTTTTATTAAGTTTTACCAAGTTTAAAATGGACATAGAAATGTTTTTTGCTTGGCAAGTATGTGGCTGATTTCAAATGTTTAACCTGCAGACGTGGTTACTGGTTGTACTAGTTTTACATTTTATTATTGTCACATTCCATCAAGAAAGGAAAAACAGAATCTTTTGGAGAATGACTTGTAGTAAAAACTGTAATTAAAGTGAAGCCAAGTGCACTTTTTCATGCTTTTGATGTTGTCTGGATATCATGGTCTTATTCCTGCAGAAATATGCAATGCAACAAGCCTTCAAGACAATGATGGGACAGATGAATACACAGAGTAATCAATTTGGTAATGATGGCTTTCCTTTCCCTTTCCCTTATGCATCTTCAGCAGCATCTGCTACAGCAAGCTCGCCACCAACAGCATCTGGTACAGCAACATCACCATCACAAGTAGCATCTCAAGCAGTGACTGTTGATGTCTCTGCCTCCAATGTTGAGGAACCTCCAGCAACAGATATAAAAGATGATTCAGAACCCAGGAAAGAAGCAAAAAGATATGGTATTTTACGTTTTCGTAAAGTTTAGCAGTGCAAATAACACATGCCTTGTGTCAATAGAAGATGCCTGTGAAAAAGTTTAATTGATGCATTATGATAAGCATCTACATATGACAAATATATGCTGTCACAAATTTTGTTTTGGAGACTTTTGAACTGTAACAGATTGGATTATAGCCTCAACAAGCAGCAACGTATGTGATGGCAAATAGTATACTGGCTATAATTGCCAGAAATTAACCACTCTTTATTGGCCTAACCTCCTTCATTTACTGTGCCATAGGCAAATTTTTGCTGTATGCTTATAGTCAATCTGTTTCCCATGATGTGCCTCACTTCCTTCTAGAGGTTGCACCATCTTCTTGGGATGGTCACTCTGAAGTTATAGAAATTGTCTCCTCCTCTTTATTGATCAACCTGATAGCCCTAAATTCTCGAGGATGAGTACTTAAGGATGCCATAAGCATCTTCTGAAGGCTGTTGCCTGTGGGCTTCCTACCTCTAATGGATTTATGTTGTATTCTTTAATACCAGTTTATGAGGAATTTCCATTGCTTACCTCATCATTGATGTTAGTTATTCCCTAGGAGTAGATTGCCAGGGTGCACAAGATTGCTAAGTTTAAGAAGAGTTTAGAAGACTATTGTGCATTTGGTATCAGAAATTTGGAATTCTTTTTTGGGACTCAGTAGAGCTTATTGCTGTTCAAGTTCTGTTGATTTGTGTTGAATGTATGAGTTCTTGTTTAGGTAGGTGGCAGTTCATGCTGCACAAATTTGCACTAGCTTCCCCATGGTGGCATTTTATAATATTTGCATTTATTTCATGGACTAAATAATGATGCTATGTTCTTAAGGAGCCACTGGTTTGGACTATTCCGTTTAAAATGAATGTGAATATTCTGAATCTCTTGGTTCGAATTTTTGGTTGCAGCATTTGTAGATGTCTCTCCAGAAGAAACATTCCAGAAGAATGCTTTCGAAAGTTACAAGGAATCAGCTGAGGCAGACTCATTTAAGGAGCCTGTTGTTATTGATTACGTGAGTTGGCCTTTCATTTGCTCTCTCACTCTGTCGTTTCTATTTTTCTATTTCTTATTCTTTGTCCTTGTGAGATTGAGATTGCTAACTTATACAAATGGTTATGAAGGGTACACAAAATGGTGCTGCTTCAAAGCCGGAAGAAGGTGCCTCTCAAGCATCTTCCTCAAACCGTAAGTGAAGGATTTGCCTTTACTTCCCATTTTAGATTTGTGAACCGCACAAGTGCTTTGAGTTTCTTGTATTCTCTTTTTTGCTTTCTATTTTAGATGTGAGAAACTGCTCAACTGCTTTTAGCTTCTTGTATTCTCTTTTTCTATTGAAAGAGAATGGTTATTGTCATCTAGGCAGTAGAGATAACATTTATCGGCTTAAAGCTCATTCTATGGCTGAGATTTTAGTTGAATGACTGTAATTTGTCGCAGTTAGTTTTGTTGAATATTGATGCTGAGTTTTATACATGTGTAGCCCTCAAATTGGATGTTTTGTTCCTTGTAGATACTGTCTTATAAACGATCATGTTTTCCTTTGTTCTTTACGCAAAAAACCTAAATATTGGACAGGACAAGCAAACCCTTTGTTATCAGTGGATGCTTTGGAGCAAATGATGGAAGATCCAACAGTACAAAAGATGATTTTCCCGTAAGACAGACTTCACTCTGTGGTTTGCAGTTTATGATTTATACTTTTGTCCTGCTATAGCGGGTGTAGTTCTCTACTTCTGATATTTTTCCCGGTAAAGTGATTTATTTAAGCTCTTATATGGTTTTAGAGTAGAATGTAACAACACTGAGATATAATTTTTAATTCCATACGCATGCATACTAATCACTTTGAGAAAAGTGATTTGCAGCTCTAAGCTGTTGTGTGTTCTTCAAGTTTGAGAAAGCCTACTTCAGTTTCAAGTTTCTGTTATCTCTATTCAAAGCTTAAAGACATAGGCACATAGATTGATCAAGAAGATTGTTTTAGTTGTCATGAACTCAAACTGATTATGAAAATATGCTTCTTTTGGGGTGTCAGGGCACAAATCTGGGACGGTTAAGCAGAAGCACAAGCTGATTTTACTAGATGGTCTGTCTGATAGATCTTGTGATGGGGCTTAGTAATGAAGTTGTACTCTTATACTTCTGCTTTTATATCAACTTGGCTGTTAAAAACTTGATAAAGTCAATTTTGTGACAGGATTAGTTCTTTTGCTTTTCCCCCACTTCTTGATAATTCAACTCTCATCAAATTCCTTAAAACATGGTTTGGTTGATTTCTTTCTTTGTTATGACAACAAACTGGTTACTTACATGGGGGTCAACCGTGAATATTTGCAATAACACATAGAATGATTTTGAAATTTGATGAAAGGACCTATTAAGCCCGTCTGTTGGTATAGTTCACTGTAATAGCATGAATGCAGAGTCAACGGGCTGGTTAAGCGAAGACTGGAACCGTGTTCATATCTGTTGCTAAATTTGTGTTTAATGTAGTCTGTCAAATTAGATGATTGTTAAAAGAGAGGTAGAGAGGAAAAAATGCATTAAGGAGTGAAAGTAGAACAGGTAAAAATAGGATTGGAAGAACTACTGAGAATATACTTGTTTGCAACAGTTATTTAATTCTGGTTTTTTGGGAAATTACCTCTCTGATTAGTGTGAACTTGCTTGTAACGAGTATATTATCCAAACACAAAAATAGAATGTTAAGGATAACTGCATCTAACCTCAGGCGTGGGTTTGTGCCTTCTCTGGAGAATGGTTAAGAGTACTTCTCTAGTGAATTTTAATGCTTCTTGGTTTAAATATTGTCATTTGGCCATTTTATGTCCAACCTTTCCTCATGTTTCTCCTTTGGTCTGTCAAGTTTTGTTCTCAATTGTGACTTATCTAACCTTATGTAACCATTAGTTCCCTTTAGAATGTTGCTTCTTGGATGATTTTTAGATAATACTACATGCATCTAGAGCTCTTAGATTTGGTTACATGCCCAAGGTAAAACTTTTGTATGATATTGGATGTTTGGTAGACTACTGGCATTTTACCTCTTCCTCTCTTAAATGGCACCATTGGTGATGCCAAGCATCGCACAGCAGAGATTTCCTTGTCCCTCAATGTCACAGTTCTTGTGAAGTCATCTTTTGCTAAATCAACCTTTCTGTCTGCCTAAATAGGACAAAATCTAACATAGGAAATTTCTTGTTCTTCTTGTTGCAACATGTTTCCAGCTATCTGCCCAAGGAGATGAGGGAGCCTGCTACCTTCAAATGTGAGTGCAAAATTGCATTTTCACATGATATAGCTGATTTTTTTCTATATAATTTAAGAAGTCTCAGCTTCCCCTTCCCCAACACCCCCACCCTCAACACCACCCCCCCAACAAAACCCCCAACCCAAAAAAAAAAAAAAACACCAAAGTCCTAAAGGACCTTCATACCCTTATGTTGAATGCATTCTGGCAAACTAAAATTATTGATACACTTTCGTCCCTTGGATGGATTAAGACTATAAGATTTATTAACATTTATGTATGGAAATCCTTGCTAGGATCCTATGAATTTTCTGCTTTGCTAAAATTTTTTGGTTTCCCTATAGTTTCTATATCATCCAAACTCATTTGTAGAGCTTTTTATTTTGTTTCAGGGATTCAGATATTTAGTCATATTATGCTAATAGTTACCTTATCCTGTTATCACCTTAGCCATAGAAATAGATGTGAAACTTGCATCAAGTTATTTATGTTGAGCCCGAATGCTGTTGCATTTTTGTGGCAGGGATGCTACAGAATCCAGCATATCGTCAGCAACTACAAGACATGCTGTAAGTGATTTTCTGCTTAACTGACGTTCTATAGATGTGCCTTATTATTTTGCATCGAATACTTGTCTACATTTGCTTGATTTTTAAAGTCTAGAACTTGGGTTCGTTGGTTTTGTTATTAATTTTTATTTAAACCTTTACAATTCACTGACTGCAGTAAACCTGTATCTTTTGTCACAACTTAAGCTAAAATAATGTCTAGTATAGTAATAGGATTTTTTTTGGTCGACATTGTATTTCATTGGGTTAATACTATTTACAACCTTAAATGCCCGACCCTACAACTGTGCATGGAAGCCTTAATTTAAAGCATGATGGATTTGTCTGGGCCATTGTGCCAGTGGAGTTAACTTTTGGTTTAGTGAAGCGTCTATCAAATGGGAGATAGGAACATTTGCTTTTGAAGATTTGTTTTAAATGCCTATTCTTACTCATGAAGTGTATTTCTTTGGTTACTGTTTTTGGGGCTACTCGTTTGATACTTTCCACTTCCTATTGCCACCATAGCAATGACAGAACTGGTCTGTTGGTGGTTTTTTTTTCCTTCTTTGTTTGTTTTTGGGGGGGGGCGGGCGGGGATGGGACTTACGTTTCCCTCAAAAGTTTAGTTATTTTCATATAGATCATTAACAAAATTAAATGTTGGCCCCTCAAGACTTCTCTCAATTGAATTTAGGCCCCCAATGTTGTACAGATATAAGTTTTGCCACCTTGCCCCAAATCCACTATTTCTTGGTTTTTAGTGTTCTCACTTTTCCTGTTTTCAGTTTGTAGGCTAATTGCGTATTTTTGTGTGTGTGTGTTTGTGTGTTATAATTTGGGGGCATGGGGGCCGGGTTTGATTGACCTACACTATTTTTTGCATTAACCTACAGTTGCCTCTGACATTTGTTTGGATGGTATATAATTTACAGTGTACCTTTTTATATGCCAATGCCTGCCTATCTTTTTCCATTTCTATTTCTCCTAATAGGAGCAACATTTTCTGTTTCTATTTCTCCTAATAGGAACAAGATGGGTGGAAGTCCTGAATGGGACAACCAGATGGTGGACACCTTGAAAAATTTTGATCTTAACAGTCCTGAGGTCAAGCAGCAGTTTGGTAAGTGTCTTTGATGTTTTCTTTTGCTGCATTACTTACATATGCATCTTCCATGTACAGTGTCTTTTGAGGTATTGTTATATTTGTATTGTGTACTTCAAATCTTAACTTGATTATATGAATGAATGCTTGGTGAACTATATCGATAGACTAGGTATAAAGGTCTTGACCTTTAGTAGGTTTACTTGGTTCTCACCAGTAGCATCCCATCTCCTACTTCCATCGGCCCACCACTTCCAGAGTTTGAAATACACGAACTTGCATTTGTGTACTGCTTGTTTAGATTAATGTCATCTTTCTAGACTTGTTATCTCAGTGCTTAAGTGAGATACTTTTGGTTGGGGGGAGCATCTTTTAATCTGGCTGCAGAAACAATCGAAAAGGTTTAGCATCTTGTAAAATTGTGGACACACATGGGCCACATGTTTGTCAAAAGAACAAAGATGGAAGGCATAATTAGATATGAAGTGTTTTGCTTCTCAATTCACTTAAGTACCTTTTACAGCGAAAATTTTTCTCCTGAATGATGTCAAGTAAATGTTGGAGCATATTCAACAATTCTTTGTAAGTGAAGCATTTAAAAGTGATTTCAGGTCTGATGTTGGGAGCTGTTATATGAATTACTACCCTGAATGGAATGGAGTAAGTTATGCTCTGATGTTTAAGGAGATGATTTCTTTTCTTGACACGTAGTTAAAATAACAAAACTGTTAAAAGGTGATGGATTGACAAGCATGTAAGCATTTGGGTTGCTCCAGTTTAAGCTGAAGCTCTTTTAGAAAATGCTAGAGAAGCCATTCAAGTTGTTGAGGTCAAGGGCATGGGAGCTAAAGCTTCTGTGATTGATAGACCTGAGAGTGTTAGTGTCGTTCAAGAACTGCTTTCTTTGAGAAGGTAAAGTCATTTCTAGGAGGTGCCATTGTTGTGCAACCAAAGTATATAAGTGCTGATTATGTGGTTACACATGCTCTTTTCATTTTTATGAAAACTTGAAGCATAATCCTACTGCCCAAAAGTTCTGTCTCTACAACCTTGATGGTCAAAACTAGTAAAGGTGGAATGCAAGGTACTGATCCAAAGCCATTTTCTCGAGGAAAGTTCTGCAAAACTGCTGTTGGGAGTGAAAGAATTTCCTGGATGGGCTTCAGTTGCAAAGATTGAGCAGAGTTTATGTTTGAGATGAGCCTGACCGGTAAAGATGATCTGTTAGATATTATCCTGGGTGGTGATTGATGGTAGGAATGTTATGTCACTATCTAACAGGATGGGTTTGGGAAGTGTACAAGTGGATACTTGCATCCCCTTGGTAAGGGTGCCCTATGGGTTTCTATATGTTGGCCAGTACCCACCTAATGGGCTGGGCTTTTTAAGCAGTTTGCTTGTGATAGAGATGGTATTCATATGAATTCCATTTGCCTTTTTGGCTCTTCCTGATAGAGTGAGGTTGGTCCTATGATGAGGAGGCATGAAATTGTTTCTGGAAGATTTTAAAGTAGCTGTATGTGGGCTTTTATGCTCAGTAGCTACTTGATATGTCTGTAGAAATACTGGATTGAGCAAGGACAGGAACTCTAGAGGCTTCAAAGTTGAATCAGCCTTGAGGGTCGAAGAAGATGGGAGGCTTGCTACTGGAACTCCTCCCTAGCAATTAATGGAAAAATAATACAATTATATTTTAGATGTTATATCAATTGGTCTTTGATGTCAATAAACTGGTGGTTGCCTACACCATCATGATTTCAGGAATCAATTGCTTTGAGCTTTTGCTGTCGATTCAATTTCATAGTTTGCCCTAGTGCTTTGTATTTGTGCTTGCGGTTTCCATACACTTGTAATTCTGAAGCTCGCTAGCTCGTGTACATGGGGAGTGATATCCTTTTTCAACTTCATTTTCTTCAGTAAAATCTAGCTGTGAAACATTTGTATTTGACAAGCAAAATCTCGTGTCAATTTATTGACTCTCTACCTGATATAATCATGGTAGATATTACCTTTAACATTTCACCCTCTTATTTGGTTGATTACGTACATATGCAGATCAAATAGGACTTACTCCTGAGGAAGTCATTTCAAAAATTATGGCCAATCCTGATGTTGCTATGGCATTTCAAAATCCCAGAATTCAAGCTGCTATCATGGATGTATGTGCTTCTTGTACCATTTTCTCATTCTGCTTATTAGTTCCACATAGTTCTAATTTTATTTTTGGGTTTGCTTGAGTTTTATACCCCGGTTTATGTATTTTCTGATTCTAATTTTCCTTTTGGGTGCTTAAGTTTTACTCCCTGGCTTAACGTAATTTCTGATACAGTGCTCTCAAAATCCACTCAGTATTGCCAAATATCAAAATGATAAGGAGGTAAGCGGAAAATTTTCTCTTTGGGCACTTCAATTTCATGTTGTCCCCTGCCATTTTTGTTTTTTGTCCACTTCCTGCAAGATAAACAGTAATTGTTGGCTAGGTTTGTCCATCTCTCAATTGCTGGAGGCAAATAGATGGGGTCATTATTAAGGCCTAGTGAATTGTTGACCTTTCCACTAATATCTATTCTGGAATGGTGTGTGTGAAGCTATCGTGGGCTTCATTTAGCACATCCATCGACATATGACGATGTTTGCTTCTGCAAATTTGGATTGATGTGTTGCTATTTATGCTCAGGTTATGGATGTTTTCAACAAGATATCAGAACTCTTTCCTGGGGTGACAGGTTCACAGTGACTTCATAGTTCTGACTGTGTCCCCTAAACAGTTAAAAGATGCAAATTGAGGAGAAGCTATAAAGCATATTGCAGCTCTTTTACCTAAAGATTGCCAAAATAGTCATGAGCGTAGTTCACGAGCCTAAAGAATACCAGCTTTGTTCACGAGCCTAAAGATTGCCAAAATAGTCGAGCATCAGCCATTTGTGGTCAAAAGTCACCAAAAGCTTAGTATTTTTTGCTATAGTTTTGATCATCTCACCTCTTGAATAGATATTTGGAGCTGTTGTCTGCTGTAAATTTTGGTGCAATTTGTTTTAATTGTTAATCCGGCCAAACTTTATTATGTATTGTGTCACAACTATATGTTATTGCCTATTGTTTTTGCCTTTTTATATCCTATAGCAGCATGTTTGAAACTTGATGAGCATTCCACCAAGCGCATCATCTAACTTTTGGTCTTCTGTTTTTCTTTTGATTGATTGAAAGCAGTTCTTATTTTATTTTATATTTGTGGGTTTTGGTCTTCTGAGAGGCAGTTTGATTTGATAATGTTTATCAGATCAAATCATGTGGTGGGGCTAAATTATATCTTAATATATCATTTTAGAATTGATAATGACAAACATTAGACTCTCATTGTGACCACAAACTCATAAACTTATCTTGTGGAAATCTGACTGCAACATTCCATTGGCCTAATGTCCCCAGGCCGGCTTTGTTTTTAGTCGACAAGACAAAGCCTGCTACTGATATTACCAATTGGAAAATGGCCTTTTAATCCTTGTTTATTCTCACGTTCCATTATCTTCTTGGGTGATGAGTATCCTCTAGGAATCTTTTAGAGGATCGTTCAACTAATCTTTCCATCTTCTTGTAGTATATATGTGATCCCATTAGATTTGCTTGTGTTTTTCTGGCCCCATACTAAGCATCATATGGTTGGTTGAAAAGTTGCTTAAACAACTAATAGCACTTTAGCTTTTTTATAATGACACTCCTTTGAAAAATATAGCGACAGTGTTAATATAAAAACAGTGGGGTGGCGTGGCAGTAATATTTCCAGACTTTCCAGATTGGTGATTGAAATAGCTGTCTGAAAAAAAAAAAAAAAATATTGGAAGGTTCTTGTAAGAGTTTCAAAGGGGCAACAGTTTTTATAAATGTATCAATGGTTTTCTTATAATCGGTATGTCACATCTTACATGGTATGGTAATGTGGATTTTAGTTTATTTCTTCCATTTTTATTGAGTAATGATGTGGAAATCATAATATGGTATAATTATTATTTGAAAAAATTACAATGCTTTACTATTCTTGCCAAACTTACCGTAAATGCATCCTCAAATAAGAAATGATATCACCAATTGTTCATGAATTTTTTTTTAAAACAATATTCTGCCATTCATGAAGGTAGTGTACTTTGCTTGCTAACTTTGGCTTGTCAATGAATTTGCTCCTTCCAATCCAGTAGCAATCTTCTTGTCAAATTGAGAAATAATATCAATGATTCATAGCATTCATGAGACAACAATCGAACCAGTAGACAATTGTAAACAATTTTGATCGGTACCAATCCTTGGAATTTTTAATAAACATTATTAGGAACACACCTATGCAGAAACCAATGCTTTTTCATGATCAAATTTGCATGGCAAAAACCAGTTATAGTACTCGGGACTTTGTTTTCTTGTTTTTAAATAAATTGAGGTGTTCTCAATACCAAGTAAAGCATACAATGCACTTTCGATCGTAGATCGGGGGATCAAATCCTTGCATTTATAATAAAATCTAAAAGGTGAGCAATAATGCTTCTCTTATGATCTAGAAGTACGTTCTCTCCCTC
The DNA here is from genome assembly GCF_003713205.1 of Coffea eugenioides. NCBI lineage: Eukaryota > Viridiplantae > Streptophyta > Magnoliopsida > Gentianales > Rubiaceae > Coffea > Coffea eugenioides. The sequence goes on from NC_040044.1 coordinate 14,361,031, forward strand.
AAGCCCCTCAATAGCCTAGTTAGACCCTTTCCTAATATAGGGGTAGAATTGGAGTGCATAGATGTTTCTGATTTAACCAAAAAAAAAAAAGAGGTGGTTTCAAGGTGCAAGAAGTTGTTTTTGCTGTTGTAAAGTATTTTGACTAATATTTACTAGTTTTGTGAATAATTAAGAATTTATATGTTTAATATTTCTTGTCTAGACTGATGATGAGAAAATTAATCAAGTTTATTTTAAATACCCCATTAACAACTTGTAGTTTTCCATTAAAGAACTACACTGGACACAATTTCAAAAGTTTTTTTATAACGTCTAAGAGATCGCAAGAAAAGGGCAATTTTAGACTGAAATTATCTACTGTCTTCCAAAATGAATGTTTTAACATTATATTTTAAAGTGATTGACATTTGACAATGCTATAAAATGATATAAGCAGGGGAGGTCACTAATATTTCTCAAAGTTCAAGGGTGCTAAAATAATACTATCAAAAACTTTTCTGAAATTATCTCAAAAAATAGCTCCTTTAAAGTTAGAAATAAGTAAGAATCAATTATTTTGACTATATGATTGTCATATACAATCTTTGTTCTTGCCATGAGTTAGGATGCCTTTGATAAAATTGAAATTTGAAAACTAAAATATAAAATCTGAATCTAAAATTTGAATCCATTAGACTACTAAATTGTTAAATACTAAATTTGATACATTTGAATGTATATCACATTAAGTAATAAGTGAATAGCTTATCACATATTATTTGAGCAAATTTTGCTTAGAAAATTCAGTTCTATTTAATTATTCAGATGTTCTATTTTTTATTAACACAAATGCATCTGAACATGTTAACATCTGAACCCATTAAATTTAAATATTGAATAGGTTATCAAATAGGACATCAGTCTTATTTTCCCTAGCCAAATAGAAAAAAAATATATTCGGATAATTTAAGAAACCTCCACTATAGTTTCTAATAGTTGTAGGAGCCTCCTTTGAGGTTTTAAATATTACACGCAACTCCGTTCTGATGTAAACTTACATAAATAACCCTCACATACTAGTTAGACCCATATATAGAAAAAAAAAATCATATGGGAATAGAACATCAACTGTAACCATCCATCTTTCTTTCCCACTAATTTAAAATCTTAGCTCCTATTCTAAAAAACTACATTCCAACCATCAATCTTTCATTTTCACGTCAATTTATACAACTTTTAATTACCATCATTCACCAACTACAACTTCATGATCTCTTTTTCTTCTTGGATGAATCCTAGATTTTCTACCTTATTCTTGTGGCTTAACAAAATAGCTTCTTCTACTCTCTAAGTCATATCCCAATTCTTCCTCTTACTTTTTTTTTCATTGAAAAAAATAAACAAAGGGCAAAAGTTGCATGATAGTCGTGGGAAAAATAAGGGGAAAATGATAAAACAAATATCAAGCACTTCATCTCTATCAATTTGATATTGAGGCCATTAATCATATATTAAAAAAGTTTCGTGGCACTAAACCTACATTTGGCAGTTTGGGAAGAACTTCTGGAGTAACAGAATTTTCTTTTTAAATTAAGAGAAGGGTATTATAGGATATTCAAATGTAAATTTGGCATGTATCAGCATTTTGGGCCTATTTTATTACCTAAACCATTAAAAGAGGGGAGGTTTGTGTAATTTTTAGAACTTTAAGGGAGCTTCCTATAATTGTTAGAAACCTCAGGAAGTTTTCTAAAATTATCCCAAAAAGATCGCCATAAAGTTCTTTCTGGATTGGAAAGTCTCGGTCATTTTTCTTTCTGACCACTTTTGGTCAGTAAAAGCAAGGTTGTAAGATTGAAATTGACTCGTGGTCAACTCAGCACGCTATCGTTGGTCCCTGCTAGTAAAAAGTTTTTCATAGAAAACATGAAAGGTTCACATAGTTCGTCAATGGAACTGATGGAATTCTAGTCACTAGGCAATATTAAAGCCAACTATTTTGTGTACAGAACCACCACTTACTCTCTCAAGTATGGCCGACAATATTCTTCCATAACACTTGAAAACACTAATAAAATACGTCAATGGGAAATTATATTAAATTAACGCACTATATACAAACATATATACATACATATATACATACATATTATACGCACACACACACACAAACTATCTAGACTTGGGGCAATATGGTTGTGGTTTGAGCTGGCTCCTTATAGTTATTGTATTAATTGTAGTATTTTTTTTGGATCAACAATCTAATATTTCATTTACTATAATTCATCATTATAGTTTTGGAAAATTTAAAATGTCGTACATGATTATAATGTGATTGTATACCATACGGTGTAAGAAATACATCAAGTGGTGTATCAAACTGCACAAATGTCGACCGTATTTGCCCATGTCCCACCTATATTTCCATCCTTTTTTTTTTGTCAAAAATATTTCTATCCGTTGTATGTAGCCATTCCATGTAATATGTACCTCAAAGCTTTCTGTAGAAGAAAGGGAATAGGGTTTTGGAATGAAGTTGAAGTACAATAAGTAGTAGAAGACAAATAGTATCCCACATAGTATTTATTGTGAATTGTGATATATGTTTGGTCATATTGAAGCATGTAACATGTGCAGTCCCACTGCTTTAAAATACAAGTGTTAACAAGTCAGAAAAATTGGAAGGAGCTAAAGCAAAACTCGTCTTGAAACAAGTTATATACACAAAAAAACAGGTCATATTTTGTGCAAAAATATTAATCGACATCATTAATAGTATCTCATATGAGCAAAGATATATCCTGAGCCCTATTGTCACATGGTATATTAAATGAATCTGCTCCTAGACCGCTTTGTTTTGATTGTTTGTTTCCGTCGGAAAATATTGTTGTTTTCCGTTATCACATTTCCCTATCACTTTTTTCCCTCACATATATCAAATCGCTACAGTAATTTTTCCATAAAAAATGATGAAAAATGCAATCCAAACACAGCCAAAAGTTGTCTTGATTATGAAACTATTTTTATCGCAATTGAAACATCTTTATCAGAATCAGAACAAAAATTTCTTTGTACGTACAAAATTTTGCTCTGACATATACGCATAAATGTTCATTGATATCCAGTCAAAGCTCGCTGGCCAATAATTGGATTGAGAGAAGGGATTTTTTGAGCTAGTTGCATCTAGGTGTAAAGCATTTTGGTAGCACTGTCACATTGATTATGTGTCGTTTCATTGATACTCTTTTGCTAGTACTGTTTTTGCTCAAGTTCTTTAGATTCACCATTTCCCTAACAGAACATCACGTTCTCATGGTGGTATATCACGCTTTCATGGTAGAATATGAGGCTACAAAGTGATCACACATGAGTTCAACGTTCGAAATATGAGATGGCTTGAAGTGGATTGCAAGGCTAGGTTTTAGCACCGACACATTGAGTGAGAAGCTTCGGTGGTTTAATTGAGGAAAAAAAATAGCCACAGTATACCCAATTTATACCCATATTTTTAGGTTATTTTTATTGGACAATTACATGAATTTCCTTCCATCTTTATACATCATTCGTTATCCCTGATTCATCGGGTTACAAATGAGTCTAAACAAACCAAATACTATTGTGTTCAAACTTATTTAATTATTTATTGAGTTTGAAATTATGTTCAAACTTGACTTTATTACTTCTTGAGTCGAGTTCGAAGGAGTTTTTGTCAAGTCTAGTTCAAGTCGAATTCGAGTAGTTTGAATATTTTACATGTAAAATTTTACCTTTATGCTAATCACATTGAGCTCAAGTCAAATTTCAAAATTTATCAAACACAAAATGCTGTTCAAGTTTGGTTTAATTAGTTAGCGAATCAAATTCTAACGAACTCCTACTGAGTCGAGCTCAATTCGAATATCGAATAATTTGATTCGTCTTTTAACTCTACACATATGCTATATATTATCACAATTATGTGACTACAAAATATACCTTGTTATTTGCATTCATCTATTTCTAGTACGCACTATATTACGTGTCATGTTCGCTTGACCCAAAAGGCAAAAGGGCATTAGTTTCTCCCAGTAAACTAATCAGACTAGCTAGATTTAAAAGAATTTACTAGGTGAAAAATAAGAACTCAGAGAAATTAATTCTAGATGTGAAAGTGAACAGAATTATCTCTCTTTTCACTACATGTAAACATAAATAGAATGGATAATAGAGAAATCAATCAAATAGTATTCAGCCTTTGGACTACGGAGACATCTAAACCTAAGCCAGATTCAGTGTGAACGGTGGACGAGAAAAATGTCATATTCATAGGCCTAAAGAGCAGAAAAAGTCTCCCACCTTGTCGGCTATGGTTGTGGCTGTCCTGGTCCTGCAATAACCAAATACGTGTAGGTACTCTCCTACCTAATCTTGATTTTTTAAACTTGTATTTTATATCGTAGAAAATGATTTTGTAAAATAAAAAATGTTATTCACAATTGTTGCTGCATTGATGTTAGTTATTGAAGAACTTTTTTTTTTAATTCAGGCACGCAAAGAAGACAAGTAGTAATGATCATTTTTTTTCCTAACTAATATCAATGATTAGACGATAATGACAAAAATTTCCATCCCTATAAAAAATCCTTAAAACTAATTAGGAACACAGTGGAGACGAAAAAACTCTTTTTGTTTACATACAATGCTTAAATATAATATTGTCTAGTAACGTAGTTGGATTGCCTTCCTCTATGACATTTGTTTTGATTTTTTTTTAAAAGTTGCTTATATATAATTAGAGGATAGTGACATTTTACAAGTAAGCTCTTTTAGTTATTATTTCTAATGACTCCTCTCTTTGATTTTTCGTGCAGTGCAAGTTAAAAAAAGTTTTTTTTTTTCAAAATAACCCAAGAAATGCATTTAGAAAGGGCCTTTGCTGCTGAAAGGCAAAATTTCGTGAAATTTTTTGATCACTTTTTTCTATGAAATTGTTAACACTGCGTAAAAACTTTCTCATGATTGAGCCCCCCTTCTCCTCCGTCCCCATAGATAACATGTATAATTTGGCTTCTTTAAGTAATTCTAATAGAGTTGATACAATTGCAAAAACCCCACTTATCATTCACAAACTTCGTCGCTACAGTAATAGAAATCCATATATTATGCAAAGAAAAAAGACAGAAATTAAATTCTACATGATTGAACTTGATTGAATTGAGTTTGAAGAAATTAACGTACATGTCCTCTATCAAGTTAGCATTAACCACTAGGATTGGTCCGATGATCAAATGAGGGCTTTTAGAATCTTTCCCATTACTAAGTTCAAACCTGATAATTATGGAAGGGAAGGATGTGCGGAGGAGGAGTGGGAGGATTAATTTTAAAAAACAAAAAACAAAAAAGAAGCTAGCATCTTTTATTTGTTTCAAATAAAAGTACGAAAATGCAGGTTAAGTAGTAAATCCCAGTGATAAACTGTTGCTAATCTATAAATTATATAATAACAGAAAACAGAAAAATTCAGGCTTAGTTTCTATGGCAAAAAATATGATTAAGACTTTGAAGTGGTTATTAGAAAATAATTTCTAAGATATGCATTGATCCCTAAAGCAAGCTGTCCTAACAGGAATGCGACAAAACTGTAACCTTCAATTCATTTAATCAGTTGTTGTGGCATCATGTTATCTGTGTCCTTTGTTTATTTGATTGCTACGTGATTGTGAAATCGACTTCCAGAAATGCCACCATAAAAAAACCAACAGGAAGCGAATTAAATATTCCCCACTCTGCTGTAATCGTATCTTCCTTAGATTTTAATAGGAACCGAACAAAATATATAAATTTAAAAAAATCTATACTAAATGACATACGACTTAAGTGATAGAAACAAATTAAAAGATGACATGTTTCCTTGATTTTAGGGATTTTCATATTTATATTTATCATTTAAAAATGTCGTGATAGAAACAGATTAAAAAATGACGCACCTCTTTGATTCTAGGAATTCCCATATTTCTATCTATTATTTAGAAATATTGCGACTTTTATTCTCTTTTTATAGGTGAATTCCTAAAAAACAAGGTAGACCTACTTTTATTTACTAAGCTAGGACTGGTGTAAAAATTGAGCAAACTACTTATAAGCTTTAAAGGAATTTACATGGAGGACCATTAACTTGCGAAACTTTTTGAAATGATTTTTGTTTTTACTTCATTATGTTTTTTAATATTTATATATACAATTACAAGAAAAAAAATAAAGAAGATTATGTTGAAACTTCCTTTGGTGGAAAATTTTGAGTTTTCTTTTTCTTTTTTAAAAAGGATTACGCTGCCCATGTAGGGTGGGTGGAAATTTTCGAGTTTGTCAAAATATTAAGAGAACAGTCTTGTTGTATAATTGAATGAACTTAACCCCGTATCTATAGTTTTCTTGTTACAAAAACATGCTCTTGTATTAGTTTTCAAAGAATTTCTAGTAAGTTTATGACTTACTAATAACAACTTTGGACTATTAATCCTCCATTAATAGGTAATTGATTTTTCATAAGCAAGATCATTTTCATTTTCGTGGTACGAGAGATAAGCTTTGAATTTGTTTCGGTTTTTAAGTTACTTTTGTTCTTCCTCGCATTCACCTTAGTTTTCACATGAATCATTCTGTATTATTTTTCAAAATGCTCCTGGAAACTTATAAAGATCTTATGTAGCAATTTAATTTTTTTTATGTGTAGGTTCCTCAGGCTATATGCTCTTTAGGTATGTGATTTAATTATTGACACACTAATGTAAAACTAGATTATAGAACACAAAATGGATTCCTGCTCCGTTGACTGAATTCAGTTCTGAAGAATATTCTGCTGTTGTTAGGTGATCTAACGACATAAGTCAATCCAAATCAAGAATACGTGGTCAATAAACACTTGGACATTTGGCGGTTTGTCCGCAATGAATCTTTTGTCCAAGTTCTTGTGCTACTTTTTATCCCACTTTTTATTATATTGTCATTCCTCCTTCATAAATATTATATTTTAGTTCTTTTTTATTTTCTTAAGATTCAATAACTATTAATCGAGTAAAAAATAAATACAATAATCTCAAAAAATAATATATAATAGAAAATTAAAAAATACAATAGAAAATTTGTAAAAAAAAATTTATGCATTCTGAATTTTCAAGTTTGTTAACTTTTATATATGGATTAATCTTTCCTACACTATCAGCGTTGGATGAATGACAACTGTGTAAAATTTAAATTTGAATTCAATTTTTGCACGCATGTCATGAATCAAATGGTGATAGTGTATACACTGTCAGTGTATATAAGATTTACTCTTTATATATTACTTAATTAATAGTTATTGGATTTTAACAAAACAAAAAAACTAAAATATAATGTTTGTGAAGGAGAAATAACAATATAATAAAAAGCGGGACAGATAGTGACACAATGAGTGCGATAGAGGATCGGTTGCACAATTTGTTATCCACAAAGGGTTTGGTTAGTTGGAGATTGGTTTGAAGTCAGTTGAATTTGCTAGATAAGACATGGCCATTCCAGATAAATGGTGTAGCTTATTTGAAAAAAGGGAAAAAAACTTATTGGCAACCACAATAACTCTTCATAAATCATTTTATATATTTTTAATGCAGTATTTTAACTCCCATAAATAGTCTAATCAAATAGAGGTACCTTCTTTTGTCATTCATTATAAGGTTTTACAAGTTGGGTGCCATAGCTATCTCATAAAGTTACATTTCAAATGATAAGCATGATCGTCTTCACGTTGCATAAATCTCATAGCTTTCGGTCCTTAACTAGACATACAAAATGTTTAAGCAAACTTATCGATGGACACCAAATTTGTCATCACACACACACGCACACAATTTTGGATTTGGAATATTTCAATTCATTTTCTTTCTTATAGTAGTCAAATACCTTTTTGGACCTTCTTTTTAGATTTTGCAAAACAATTAGTGCTGCACAATGTCCAACAAGTTTAATAATAATAATAATAATAATAATATTTTATCCTCATTTAAAAAGAATACTACCTTTTTTTTGTATTGAAGTATATTCTATTTACTTGAAGGGGCAAACTTTTAATGACCACTAGGTCACAACCTAGGTTTTTTTTTTTTTTTTTTTTTAAGGACAAACTAGGGTCAACAGCTTCAAAAATCGACAGAATAGACTAATGTTGGAACCAGTTAGCAAAATCTCAGTGTCTTATTCTACAGTTGGGTCATAGAGTCTGTTAATATTAAACTATCAAGCATGATTGCAGTTAAATATTTGAAGCTTCCAAACAACTTAATACTTTTGCTTAACAAGAGAAGTTACAAATATAAAAACCATTCACATTTGACTTTTTACAGCATAGTTCAAATTATGCAATAACCTACAAATGAACAACTGAATAAACGTATCAGTGAGCTTTATGCCAAAAATATACGATAATTTAAACTATTTTTGAGTTTTCTTAAATATTTAAGGAGTCTATATATTTGGAGAATTCCTTTGAAAGTTGATATCTCCAAAAACACACACACGCAATAAAGATTCAAGCAAGACATAATCTTAGGAGAAAAAATTTCTTTTTTAAATGTCCATGCACAAAGGAGAGCAAAATTGAAAGGAAATTTTTTTTTTTAAGATAAAAGGATAGAATGACAATGAATTGCCAATATGAATTTTCACCGGCCTATATACTATTTCTTATCTCAAGTAGTCGATCCAGTAAAGTACAATTTTTTTTTTCCTTCTTTTCAGTTTGAGGGAAACTCTTGGGCCTTAATATACTTACACTTAAGTTATGGTTCAATGACATATGTCCAGATTTATTCCCTCTTTATATTTAAACACTTTATTCATTTAATTTCTTTTTTTTTTTCTAATAATTTAACATACAAGACCCTTCTCTATGTGTTCACACAGGACTACAACTGAAAAATGTCGGCATGGTCGAAATTTGGCTGTAGCAATTAAATAGGTGAATGAATTCTAGATAAATAAGCCTTTTTTTTTTTTTGTCGACACAGGTGGTGTCTGGGCCTTCGGTCCGACTAATCCTCCTGCGGCCCGGGAGAGGGCCCTCCAACCCACTCCGAGCAAGTTAACAACGGGACTCGAACACGGGTCAATGACTTAAAGAAGCACTACATGACCGCCCGAACTATGGAGCCTTGTTTGGAAGCCCAGTTTTTTGCCAGGTTTATCTGCTACAAGTTTTTTAAAAACTTTAGCTACAATAACCTCAAAAAACTTTTCAAAGTTTTTAAACTATACATTTCAAAATATTAAAAAAAAACACACTTTAAAATTTTTTTTAAAAACTTCTACAGTAAAATTTTAGACAAATACCCAAAAAATTCACCTTCCAAACGAGAAAGTTTTAATCAATAACACCTCTCTCTGTCTCTTCTCTTCTCTAACGTCTCTTTACTTGTTCTCCTTTTTTCAAAGTCTTCCCTTGGGAAGGGATATCACACCATGGTATCCCTCACATGACCTCGTTTCTTTTTTAATAATAAAGTCATTCCTATATGTTTTTAGTGAGAGTTTTCTGTTTCTTCTAGAGATTGCTAGTGAGAATTTTCTATTCTCCTAGAGATTCCTACAGAGGTTTCTGTGTTTTTTATTGTTAGATCTGATTTATTTTATAGCTGGTTATCAAATCTGAAAATTTTTTTGAATCTTGAATCTATTTCGACAGGTGTGAACATTAGTATTGGAGTTTAAAACCGTTGATTAATAAATCTAACGATTACAATAGCGTAGAAGGAAACTGCAACGATCTATTTGTTAGAAGACAACTTAAAATATTTTGTATTTTTTAGATTTATTCATAATTTTTCAAATCTATTGTATATGTTAAATTGCAGATCTATAATTTCTAGTACATGTTTAACCTATCATTGGACAATGATGTAGTCAAATTAACCTACCATTAGGATAGTGACGTAGGTCGAATAGTACAACGGATCTTCTATCCCATACTCTGTGTCACTCTCTGTCTCATTTTTTATTATATTGCTATTTCTTCTGCATAAACATCATGTTTTAGTTCTTTTTTGTTCCCTTAAGATCCAATAACTATTAATTGAGTAATATACAAAATTTAACAAACTCAAAAAATCAAAATGCATAAAAAATGAGATTTTTTATGAATTTTCTGCTATATTTTTTAATTTTCTATTATATATTACTTTTTTGAAGCTGCTGTATTTATTTTTTACTCAATTGATAGTTATTGAATTTTAAGAAAACAAAAAAGAACTAAAACATGATGTTTATGTAGAAGAAATAGCAATATAATAAAAAATGAGACAGAAAATGGCACAGAGTGTATGACAGAAGATCCGTTGCGGTCACATAGTGTCGGATAATTTTCAGCAATTTGTTAATAAAATTTACCTTTTATTTAAAAAAAATTGAATTCCAGATAGGCTGTTTGCTTGAATTCTGTCCCATATCATTCACTACATGTCACATAACACCAAAAAAAAAAAAAAACTGTCTTATCAAAGTCAAGCAAATTGTGTATTTTTCAATTTTTTCTTATCAACGTCAATAATTTGGTTGACTCGGGTCAGCTGCGTGCTCTTGCGGCTACAGAATTAAAAAAAATAAAATATTGCACGACCGAACGATACTGTATCAGATGACTCTGACACAGAATTAATGTACTTCCTATTATTTGCACAATCATCAGTTTTTTTTTTTAACTTTTTAACAATTTAATTGAGCATATATAGATTTTATTTACCTTGCTTTTTTATTCATATTTCAGTATATTCGGTACGGCCCTGTTTCGATTGTGATTTTTTTTGAAAAAAAATTTTACATTGTCCATGAATATTCCTTTTACACAATTTTCAATCCTTTTTTTTATTTTTTATTTTACCTTTTTTCCTTTTTTTTACCCTCACATACATCACATTCTGAAAAAGTATTATGATTAATTTTTCTTAGAAACTCTCCAAAAAATGTAATCCAAAAGGGATTTTAATATTTTAGCCTAGCCATCAATTTTAGCAATAAACTCTAATGGAACGTGCCCTGAAACCACGCTGTTTTGTTAGTGCCTGATTTTTGGTGAAACTTAATTTGCTCTGCCCAAATAAATTATGAATGGCTGTAAAATCAATTATTTAGTAGTAATATTCTTTTATCATTTATTCAGTAATATAACATAAGACAATTACTTACACCAATATTGTAATAAATTGTAATTGAAATTATATTTGTCAAGATTATCAACTAATATAATGTAAATATTTTAAGCCAAATTACGAGTATTCATTTGTATTTGTACAAAGAACAACGCAATATGTAACTGAGGTTGAAATCCTAATATTTAAAGGTCTTGAATTCAAATTCTGTTATCTTTTTCTCACTTTTTTTTTTTAAAAAAAGAGGGTTAGCCAAGCGAGCCAACCCTACCGCGCTCCACAAATTATGTCGGCCACAAATTATGTCACGCTTCTTAAATCTTACTCTTTCTTGGTAGGATATTTAAAAAAAAAAAAAAGAAAAGAAAGCAAAGCAATAGGCAGTCGTTAGTTTCTTTTGGCAAAAGTATAAATGATTTGAGAAAATGTCTAAATACAAGAATATGATATATATAGATATGTATATCCATATACTAAATTTATTATAAATGAAATGTACAGATTAGTGTTTATTGGACACATTTTGAAAAATAATTAAATCATGAGCATATTTAGCCTGAACAATAAATAATTATTTTTCAGGATTTCAAAAGAAAATGTTTTGGTGAATTTGGTAGTAGTTGTGAGTTGAGATATATGGAGGAGTGAAAACCAAAGGAAAACTTAGAAAAGTCTCAATCAAGTGTCCCCTTTTTGGCTTTTTGGCAGTTTAGGATCATGGTTCACATAAATGGTTTTTTAAAACCATATATTTTTTTGTCACCTTCTCCTCCATGATATGGTGAGTGATCTCAGATACTCTCTTTTGTAATCATCATTTCCAATGCAAACTCTCCTTCTCTTCCCTTCCTTATCATCTTCTTCTTCCTGTACAGTGTTATTTCGCCTTTCCTTGTCTTTTCTTTGAGCATTTTCTTCCGTTAACAACACCTTTAATCTCCATTTCCTCAAGTTTACTCTGTTCTATACTATTCATCTTCATACACTACTAGTATTTCTTAATCAGATACCAACCCCAGCTAGAAGCCTAGGACACTCCCCTTCTTTTGATCAGGTTTCTCAATATTCTGGAATTCTATTCAAATCCCTCCTAGGAGTCTTCATGCTTTTATTCTTTCTGGAACTTTTGGCTAGAAGGGAAGTTTGGTGAAGAATATACTCAATATAGCAATCTGCAGCCTGCAAGTCTATCAGCCATTGTCCTGCTTATGTGAGAATTAGACTACTGGTACTTCTCAGAAGTTCTGGTAATTAGCAACTCTCCTTCCTGCTTTCTTAACTGATCTTGGTTTTGTATAAAATAATTCTGCAAGCTTATCTTATGGTGGTGTTAGAAATTACTAATGATTTTTTATGATTGTTTGGTATAGGCAGACTATGATAGGTATGAATATGTGTCCTGTTTTGACCTTTTCTTTGGCACATATAATCATTATAATTGAAATTACACTCAATGATTATGAATATGTATGGAAATAATCTTCTCTTATGGAAATCTTCAATTGTGAATATTTTCATGTTGTGAATCTACATGCATGTATATTTGAGAAGGATTTTCTTATTATACGTTCCCAATCCTAGACCACGAAATCTTTCTTGGAACTTTGTCTAAGTCATTCCTCATCAAAACCGGCTATTTCTTGTGTTCAACAATTGCCTGGAGATTTGGACAGAGCATTCTAATTGAGTTTCTTGAAAGGAAGATATCTTGCTTCAATTAGTTATGTATATTGTAATCCACAACTAAAAACAAATTGACGTTTTAACTCTTCAAAATCAGTAATCTCCCTCTCTCTCTCTCTCTCTCTCTCACACACACACACTGTCACACACTCAATCACGGTCTTGAATTTTGGGATTCCAATTAATGAAGTGATTTCTTTTTAATCCAAAAAAGAGCTTCAGTTACTCTTTTTGGTTCTCATTCAATGCATAGAATTGAATTTGTTTGGATTACCAATATGAACTGTTTTATTGGAGCACCACTAGGTTGCTTTTGTGAAACATAATTGTACTTCAATTTGTTAATAGACAAATAATTGTAGTATGGTTTTATCCAATTCTGCTGGCACCATTCTATTTGCAGTTGGTATTTTGCACAACGGCTGTCTGTTTGTCTTCAGCTACTCCAACCAAAGATGGAAGCCCATGTCAATAATGGAGATCCTTTCTGGCTTTGTCCCCCTCTTGTCTAATAACTATTTTGTCCTCTCCTATTTCCAATATGACCTCAAGAAAAATTTCTCTGTCCCTCCAAATTTTAACCACATTCTTGGTTTTCTGTTTACTTTTTCTCCCTTCTCTGCCCCAAAGTGTAGAAATTCAAGCCCTTCTTGATTTCAAGGATCATCTGGATGACCCCTTCAATCATTTGGAGTCTTGGAAAGATTCTAACTCTCCTTGTCAATTTTATGGAGTTTCTTGTGATCAAAATACTGGTCTGGTCACAGAAATTTCACTTGATGGCAAGTCCTTATCAGGGGTGATATCTCCACTAATATCTCAGCTCCAAAGCCTCACTTCTCTACGGCTGCCATCAAATATGCTATCAGGCAGTCTTCCAAGTGAACTCACCAACTGTACCAATCTCAAAGTCCTGAATGTTACTGGGAACAACATGAATGGCAGCCTTCCTGATTTGTCCAGGTTGACAAAAATGGAGGTTCTTGATTTGTCCATAAACTACTTCTCTGGGAAATTTCCAACTTGGTTTGGGAATTTGACTGGATTGGTTTCATTAGGCCTCGGTGATAATTCGTATGATGTGGGTGAAATACCGGATACCTTTGGAAACTTGAAAAACTTGACATGGCTTTACCTTGCTGGTTCAAATTTAATAGGAGAAATCCCTGAATCAATATTTGAACTTGAGGCTTTGGGAACACTGGATATTTGCAGGAATCAGATTTCTGGGAATTTCCCAAAGTTGATAAGTAAGCTTCGAAATCTGTGGAAGATTGAGTTGTTTCACAACAATTTGACTGGAGAACTCCCAGTAGAATTGGCAGAGCTCAACCTTTTACAGGAATTTGATATTTCTGCAAACCAAATGTATGGAACACTGCCTCCAGAAATTGGCAAACTGAAAAAATTAATAGTGTTCCATTTGCATATCAATAACTTCTCTGGAGAATTCCCTGCTGGTTTTGGAGATATGCAATTTCTCACAGCCTTATCCATCTACACGAACAGATTCTCAGGGCCATTTCCAGAAAATCTTGGCCGGTACTCGCCACTGAATAGCATAGACATATCTGAAAATCAATTCTCTGGTGGATTCCCCAAATACTTGTGTCAAAATGGAAATTTACAGTATTTGCTTGCTTTACAGAACAATTTTTCTGGAGAACTACCTGACACTTATGATGATTGCAAGCCTTTACAGAGGTTGAGGGTCAATCTCAATAGGCTGTCAGGGAAGGTCCCGGATGGCTTTTGGGGACTTCCTTCTTTACAGATGTTGGATTTCAGTGATAATGATTTCAGTGGTGGAATATCTCCAGCTGTTGGATTTGCTACCCGCTTGAATGAGTTGGTACTAACAAATAATAGATTTTCTGGTGATCTCCCGAAAGAACTTGGCAAATTGGGACTACTGGAAAGGCTTTATTTGAATAACAACAACTTTTCTGGCCTCATACCATCTGAACTTGGAGCCCTGAAGCAGATTTCGTTTTTACATTTGGAAGAAAACTCCCTTGGGGGTTCTCTACCAGCAGAGTTGAGTCAATGCTCAAGGCTGGTTGACATGAATTTGGCATTGAATGTTTTATCTGGAGTTATACCTAATACTTTGGGCTCTATGATCTCCTTGAACTCCCTGAATCTTTCAAGTAACAAACTAACTGGCATGATTCCAAGAAATTTGGAGAAACTGAAGCTTTCCTTGATAGATCTATCTGATAACCAGTTGGTTGGAGTCGTCCCATCTGACTTGTTGAGAATGGGAGGGGACAAGGCATTTACTGGAAATGCTGGTCTTTGCATTGATGAAAGCTCCAGAATCTCAGTGAACTCGAGGTTGAACATTTGCAGCAGAAAGATGGAGCAGCAAAAATTTATCAAAAACAAGTTATTTATTACCTGTTTCATACTATTTGGAATAGTTATAATTTTAGCTGGCTTATTGCTTATAAGTTACTGGAATTTTAAGCAGAATCAAACTGACATTGAGAGCCCTTTGGGGGATGGAAAGAAACTGGATTCAAGATGGAAGCTAGAAAGTTTCCATCAAATTGAGATTGATGCAGATGAAATATGTCAGTTGGATGAGGAAAATTTGATTGGAACTGGAGGTACAGGAAAAGTTTACCGTCTTGATTTGAAGAAAGGCTCTGGTACAGTGGCTGTGAAGCAACTGTGGAAGGGTAATGCAGTGAAGGTCTTGACCAGGGAAATGGAAATATTGGGAAAGATCAGGCACAAGAATATAGTAAAGCTCTATGCAAGTATGACTAGAGGGTGTTCAAATTACTTGGTACTTGAGTACATGGAAAATGGTAATCTCTTCCAGGCACTTCATCGGGAAATCAAGATTGGGCGGTCAGAATTGGATTGGTACCAGAGGTACAGAATTTCCCTTGGAGCTGCAAAAGGGTTAGCATATCTACATCATGATTGTTCCCCTAGTATCATTCACAGGGATATAAAATCAACCAACATTCTACTTGATGAGGATTATGAAGCGAAAATTGCTGACTTTGGTGTTGCCAAAACTTCTGATGCTTCACAGGCATCTGAATTCAGTTGTTTTGCAGGCACTCACGGTTACCTTGCTCCAGGTGAGTCTCAACTAACTGCATACTAATCAATTTTCTGTCTTTTTTAAATCTTTGGGCATTCCATTCATCAAGTACTAGTAAAAGGACTATGAGGCTCATTTTACACCTTTGATCATTAAGTTTCTGATTTTGTAGCCTAACTCACAGGACATCAATGCTAATTGCTACAAGGTCAAAAATCAAAATGAGAGACCTCGTGTTAGACTCTCAGCATTTTCATGCATTTACGAATAGATAGATCATAGTAGTTATAAAAAGGGAATGAGTTGATATACTGATGTATGTTTCATTTCATCTGTCTGTGCTACTTCTTCACAGAAATGGCGTATACACTCAAAGTCACTGAAAAGAGCGACGTATACAGCTTTGGCGTAGTGTTACTAGAACTGGTAACAGGTAGAAAGCCGATTGAGGATGCCTATGGGGAAGGGAAAAACATAGTTTACTGGGTGGCAACTCATCTGAGTGATCGTGAAAATGTGCTCAGAGTACTTGATCCTAAGATAGTTTGTGACCTTGTTCAGGATGATATGATAAAGGTCTTGAAGACAGCAACACTTTGCACCGACAAGCTGCCAAATCTGCGGCCGAGTATGAGAGAAGTTGTCAAAATGCTTATTGATGCTGAACCTATCACCTTTAGGTCTCCAGACAACTGCGAAAAGAATGCAAAGATTTTGCTGTAAGTTTCAAGCAATATGTCAAGTATAGTGTAAGTAGGATAGATGTCAGTAGATTGTAAAAGGTCTTATGAACTTTGGATGTTTCAAATATGGTGAAAACAAAGTAGTTAATGAGTTCTTTCCTCGTCTCTAGAGTCTCTCTTTATTTCTGGGGATTTTGAAACATTATGCTAAAAAGCTAGTAATTCTTGACGCTGTATTGTTTGTGGTACATGGTATAAAGGTTGTAATTTATTGTTTTGTGCCTAATCAAATTACTTTCTTATAAGTTTTGACTGAAAACCACCATGTATTGGTCTACTTTTAACATGTACATCTCCTCTTTTTTTTTTTTGGCGGCAGAAATGTATATCTCTACGATTTTATGAAGAAGTGTTTCACTCACACAAAAGATCAGTATGAATGGATCTTTATTTTCACTGGTATTGTTTCTGCATGAATTTAACTATAATTTTCATGAGCTTTTCTAGTGGATGCACATTGGTTACTCAACTTAGTAGTAAGTAATAATACACACCGTCATCTAATTCTTGTTAGTCCTCAACTTAACATTTGAATAAGCACCCTCATATTTATAATAACTAGTGAGACGGCCTGCGCGTTGCGCAAATGGGCTAATATTTCCCTTGTTAACTGTTTTTTATTGTGTGGGTTTATTAGTATATATTTATGTTATTATCTAATTCATGCAGATCATTAGAGAATTATCGTTTTTATTAAAGGTTGACAATTATGAAATATATAGAATACATGAGAACAATAATATATAGAATGCATGAGGGCGCTTACATAAAATACATAAGCGTAAATTAAAAAATTGTATAAGGTTATTTTGCATTTGAATTAAGATAATTAGAAAATTATAAAGTGAATCATTCTCAAAAAAGTATTAATCATTGTTGACACAAAAAAGAGGGACCTGGCAAGTCAATTAAGCACTTAAACCATAGAACTTGGCATTGTTAAATTAATCACCACATATCACAGTACTAAAACCCATTTTTTAAAGTTACTAAAGCCAACAATGGTTTATTAATTGTTTCCTCAATAATTGTGCATTTACAAAACACTTAACAATTTTATTTCATGTCAAGCCAACAATAATTTATTAATTGTTTCCTCAATAATTGTGTATTTATAGAACATTTAACAATTTTATTTCATGTTACAGTAATAAAAGCCATTTTTAAAGTCACTAAAGCTAGCAATAATTTATCAATTCTTTCCTAGGTAATTTTGCATTTACAGGACACTTTAAAAGCAAATAATTAATCACAAAAAATCAACTTTCAAAAGTTTCACTTTTTACACCACCAATTACCAATTCAATCAATATGTCCCGTAAATGCACCAAAACTATACCTGCTTTAAACAAACAGAACAGGCAATTTGACGAAAACAGTCCTGACATCCAATAATAATTGCAGGATAACCACTTGACAAAAAAACACTACTCATAGGGCAACTTTCCCTTTTATATTGTTAGATAATTGCAGGATAACTACTTGACCAAAAATACCATTCATAGGGCAACTCTCCCTTTTGTATTATATATATAATTATATTATTTTTTTTTGAAATTTAGAGTACTTTAGTTTTCTAATGTAAGAAACAATCTAATTAATGTTACATGTTTGACTAAAATAAAAAAAAAAAATGGCACACCATATTGCTTTTCAGTTTAGAGTCATTAGGAAAAATGAATGTGTTAAAAAAATTTATAATAATTATATATATTAAATACGAATATGTTAGTAAAATAAGAAATTAATTCTTTTAGAAGGAAGTTAGATAACAATCTAACTCACATACAAGGCGGAAATAACTTTATGTTTATAAAATGGAAAAATAACAATAAAGATAAGGCCATCAAAAAATTTGTAATATTTGTATACATTTAATATGGATTAATAGACTAATATTTTTTTTTATAATTGCGCGTCTTAAATAGTAGAAGGATTATAAATCATTTTTAGTTCCAAATCTTGACACGTTAGCCAATTTTCGTTACCTGTGATGACAATGTTAGACTTCTATTTTTTTTTTTCAGTTCAATTTTTGGAAATCATGCAATTAGAAGCTTCTTGTCAACATGGTAGATAACTACCCCACCCAATGCAATGAGTAATAAATTGCATAGAAAGAGAGGCACGCATAACCAAAATAGCCAATTGACAAAAATAGCCTCCACATCCAACAATAATTGCAGCATAATCGCTTGACCAAAAAGCACTATTCATAACCCAACTCTCCCCTTTCATATTGTTAGATATTATCTTTTATAAAGAGAAATTAAAATAAGCTCATAAATTAGCACACACATATAAATAGAATGAAAACTATAATAATAAAAATAAGGGCACTAAAAATGGCTTAGCACACACATATAAATAGAATGAAAACTATAATAACATATATATATATAATAAAGTCGTATTCTCATTCTTATCCTTTTAGTTTATCTCTTTCCTACGTGGCTTATCGATATAGCAAGAAGGTGCAACGCCGCTCTATGAGTTAACCCCCTAATAACCTACGCTATTCTATCCCTCTTTTTTTTCTTGACTTTACAATTTTAGATAATCCTTCCATAATTATCTCTTCTATTCTCTCACCTTTTTTTTTTCCTTAACCCTAATCATCAAGCCTAAATTTTCAGGGGATTAGCATAAATAATTTTGAATTATATTTTTAACTCTCTCTCATCTTCAACTCAAAAGTTCGAAATATCGATTCAAATATTAGATTATTTTTATCAGATTATCGCTATCGAAGATGCTCTACATTTTTACTCATATATATGATTATGGATCTATTACTCATCACTTTATCAAGCAGTGCAGATGTTTACACTTTTCCATAATGTTTTTGGAAAGTTTTTTTTTTTTTTTACTTCAATGCAAGGACCGGATTTGGAATTTCGTTTTTATTCCCTTCAATGCAAGGACCGCATTGGACTTTGTTTATACTCGCTGTATGTGGTTTGTAATTTCCTACACCTTCTTCATAGCTAGGTCATTGAATTTGAATTTTCGAAATCTTCAAAAGTTATAGTTTGGTTTTTATTTCTGGCAAGGTTTTTGTAATTAATTTGTTATTTCAATTTATGGATTCACTCTTCAATTCAAGTAGAACACATATTGCTTTTTTGGTTAGTAATTTAAAAGTGGCCTTTTAAACTATGTGTTTTCACACGATTTTTTAATTGCCTTTGACAATTTTTTAATTGTCTTCAACAACGTATTAATTTTTTTTATTTTCTAGGTTTCTGGGGTTAAAAAAATTTTGTGTACTTTTCAATGTTTTTTTTAAGACTTTGGTAGAAAGTTTCTAAAGAACAAGAAGGTGTCACTGATTACATAAATGGCAAGGCATCAAGTTCATTGTCATACAGCAGTTCACGTCATGCAATATACATCAGACTATTTAGATTTTTATGTTTTTGACTTAATAGCAAAATACATCTTATGTTTTCGTTTTGGGTTCCATTAGCCACGAACAAATTTAGAAGGTTGCTGTGTTCCTATGACTTGATTGATTCTGAATTGATAGGTTGCAATTTTATCATTTATTTTATTTTCAATTTCCCCTGTTACCTGGGCCGACGTGGATTAATTGTTAGATTCTACTCACTTTTGGCAATTTACATTTATTTCAGGGAGTAGAACGAAAATATCATAACAAGTGCCAATTTGGAAGTCATCAGGAAAGAGTTCAAGTAGCAGACATCCAGGGGCATTTTTGGAATATCAAGATTGGACCCCTTTTTCGTAATTTGCAGAAGACAACATTGAAAAAGAAGAAAAGGCTGGAGTCTTCGGCTTCATGGGGGGCCGCCGCACAGTAGCAGTAGGCTACTTAGATAGGAAATAGAAATAGCAAAGAACTAGCACTACTTGGACCTTTAGCTTAGCTTTTCTTTTGACTTTTCCTTTGTGGCTTTGAGTAGTAATGCTCCCTGTTATGTCAGGAGCCATAGAAGGATTCCATCAGTCTGTGTGACTTCCGTTTCCCTTTCATTTGTGCGGACGAATTGAGCTTTCCTAAACGCAGACAATGGCCGCGATTCTTGCTTCAGTTTTGTATGGGTTTTTCTCATCAACAATGAGCTAAACCCATTTGTCTAGTCAAGAAACAACAGATGTTTTGGTTCGCCTAAAAATTGTGAGATCGATTTAATTTTATCTTTTTCGCTTATTTATTGGTATTTGCATATTTTCTGATTGCGGTGCTTATGGTTATTTAATTAATTGATTGTCTTGGATCCGGATAATTAGTTAATTTGGTAACCTATTGTCAATTAGAGAGTTAAATCCGTAATTGTTTAATTGTATTGAAATAGTGACAACTGGCATGATTAGATTTGTATCAGGGGAATACGCAGGCTAATCTAAAATAACCCTGATAGTGCGTTATTTGATTAGAATAGGGCTCCTCTAATACGTAAAGCAATTGGGGAATTAAATCTTACGGGCGTACCTAAGATTATTTCTCAATTAGAGCAGTGATTAACGAACGTACCTTAATCACCGACACAGTAAGGAGGGGTTGACTGTCATCGCTTGCTTGGCAGTTATAACCTATTTATTAATAAATAATTGAAATTGCTTGTGCATCGATGATCAATTAGGTGAACCATTGCTGAAGTTATTTCTTGGCTAGACTTTTAATTATTGTCACTCTAATTTTAGTGAATTGTCATTTAATTTCTAGTTAGCTATTCATTTTTATTTTTATTTGAATTTCTTTGATTGTCATCATTTATACAAGAACACCCCCTGTGTTATTTTGGATTTCTAAAGAGACAAATATCCCCAATCCCTGAGGATAGGACCCTACTTGCCCTGTCTACAAATTCATAATTATTTGTGAAAAGAACCATCTCATTCGGATATATCGGATCAAGTAACCCATTGCACACCTATAGTCCCTACTCCAGTACTTGGAATCGAGTTTTGGTTACTTTAACTGGTAATTAGGTTTATTTTTATTATTGTACAGGCTTCGACACCCTGTCAATTTTTGACGCTGTTGTCGGGGACTGGCGTTAATTATTTGTTTCTTTTTAAATTCCATTTTATTTTAATTTTCTGGTATTTTTTTCTAGTTTATGTCTCGTTCTTCTCTTACAGGCGAATTGATTTTCGACCATGAAGTAGGGAAGACTGCACGCCAAACTAGGAAAAAAACTAGACAGCTCAGAGAGGAGCGATCCAGTGCTGCACCTTAGGGACTTAATCCAGAGGTGGAGTCGACAAATTTGCATGGTGATAATTCAAGTGATATAAACCAAAAGGAAGTCACCATGGCGAATGCACGAACATTAGGGGAGTTGACCGCACCTAATTTAAATCAACAACCCTTATGCATCACTTTTCCTAATTTGAATGATAATATCCCCTTTGAATTAAAGTCCGGATTGATTCACCTTTTACCTTCTTTTCATGGTCTTCCAGGTGAGGAGCCGCACAAGCACTTGCAAGAATTTGATGTGGTCTGCACTAGTATGAAACCCTCTGGAATTACTAAAGAACAGATCAAAATGAGAGCGTTCCCTTTTACTCTTAAGGACGCGGCGAAGGATTGGTTATACTACCTATCTCCAGGCAATATCACCACCTGCGAGCAGTTGTAGAAAAAATTTCTAGAAAAGTACTTCCCTGCATCTCGGGCTGCCAGCTTAAGGAAAGAGATATGTGGCATCAAGCAACACCCAGGCGAGTCTCTTTATGAGTACTGGGAAAGATTCAAAAAGTTGTGCATCAAGTGTCCTCAGCATCAGATAAGTGAGCAACTGCTCATCCAATATTTTTATGAGGGGCTACTCTTCAGGGACAGAAGCATAATCGATGCTGCAAGTGGAGGAGCGTTGGTAAACAAAACCCCTCGAGAAGCATGGGAGTTGATCGAAGGGATGGCTGAGAATTCACAACAGTTCAGTTCAAGAGAGGATGTCCCGACGCGTAGAGTGAATGAGATAGAAACATCCTCCATCCAACAACAACTCTCTGAATTGACGTCCTTCGTGCGACAACTGGCGTGAGAAATGCCCCACAAGCCAAAGTATGTGGGTTATGCACTGCCCTGGGGCATTCTACGGAGATGTGTCCACTAGTTTAAGAGGAAAATGTGGAACAAGTAAACATGGCTGGCCACGCGCCCGCACCAAGAAATCAATATGACCCGTATTCGGACACCTACAATCCTGATTGGAGGGACCATCCCAACTTCAGTTATGGAGGAAATAGGCAGTCCAATTTTATGCCAAATAGACAACAAGGGTACTAGCAGCAGTATCAATTTCGACCACCACCACCTCCACCGAGCGCCAGTCCATCTTTGGAAGATATGATGAAACAATTGATGGCTAGTACTGCACAACACCAGCAAAAGACGGACTCCAAACTGCGGAACATAAGAAATCAGATGGGTCAGATGCAAGCTATGCAGAGTCAGATAAGTCAGATGGCAATATCAATCAACCGTCTGGAGTCTCAAGTAAACAGAAAATTGCCATCCCAACCTGAACTGAACCTGAAGAACGTAAGTGCAACGACCTTAAGGAGCGGGAAGGAAATCCAAGAACCTGACCTCACTATTTCAAAGGACAAGGATGAGGAAAAGATCGAAAGCGAGCTTGAGAAGGAGGGCAGCAATGACACAGATCCAAAGGTACTCCCAGACCCAGCCATTACAGTAAAAACGAACTCGCCTCTCTTTCCTATCAGGTTAGAGAAATCGAGGAAGCAGGATAAGGAGAAGGAGATCTTGGAGGTGTTCCGCAAGGTGGAAATCAATATTCTCCTATTAGACGCTATCAAACAAGTGCCGAAGTATGCAAAGTTTTTGAGGGACCTGTACATCAATCGAAGGAGGCTAAGGGGAGATGAAAGAGTCATCGTAAGGGAGAATGTGTCCGCAGTTTTGCAGAGGAATCTCCCACCGAAGTGCGGGGATCCGGGTAGGTTTACTGTCCCATGTAGGATAGGTAATACTTTGATTAGGAATACCCTACTGGACTGGGGAGCATCGATCAACATAATGCCTAAATCTATGTATGCTTTTCTGAACCTCGGTTCATTAAAAGAAACCGAGATAATAATTCAATTAGCTGACCGAACAAATGCATACCCTGATGGGTTGATCGAGGATGTGCTGGTTAAAATTAATGAATTGGTATTTTCAGCTGACTTATATGTACTTGACATGGATGATGACCATTCCCCTGACCCCTCACCTTTACTACTAGGTAGACCTTTTTTTAGCACAACACAGACAAAAATTGACGTTAATAAGGGTACATTGTCCATGAAATTTGATGGAGAACTAGTCCACTTTAATATGTTTGATACAATGGAACATCCTGTTAACTCTCACTCTGTGTTTGTTATTCATGCTATTAATCCCTCTGTGCAAGAATTTTCTGAGTTTGCTTGTAGGGGCAAATTCAAATTTACTGAGAACAAGTATAAGGGGATGAAAGCAATGTATGAGGTGAAAAGGAATAGAAAATTAAGAAAGAATGCTGCACTCAAAGGCTATTTGGATCCTGGAGGAAGGCCACCGATTATAAGGAAAATTGAGTTACACCCAAATTGAAGAGTGGTGTTTAATGTCTAGCCAAAGATATTAAAGAAAGACGCTCATTGGGAGGCAACCCAATTTTTTTTTTTTTTAGTCGTTTGTTTAGTTTTGCTTGATAATTTAAATATGTTTTCCTTGAGTTTGACTGATTTCGGGCTTCAATTTTCGTTTTTGATGATTCGTAGGTGTCTCTCTAACATGACGGGCCCGCGTCAAGTCGTATGGAGAGCTCATGGTCAGAAGGGTTCCTGCCCTCTTGACGTGCTCACGTCACGTTCGCGGGAAAGGTAAGTATTCAAAATTCGAAAACAGATTTCGATTTCCTGTTACTCTCTAATTTTGAATTTCGACAATAAGTTTTGTTCATAATAATAATATTCAAAAAAAATTTAACAAAATTTAACAAAATTTTTTTAAAAAAAAAATTTAATTACAAAAAAAAGGGTCTTTCCGTTTAGCTATAACTTCTGATTTCCAAAATTAGAATTTACAAAAAATCTAAAAATGAAAAAAAATGAAAAAACAAAAAAAAACTATTTTGTTTTTGTTTTTCTCTTTTCTTTTTTCTTTCTTTTCTTTTTCTTTCTTCCTCTTTTCTTTCTTTCTTCTCCCCTGTTTCTTCTCTTGTTCGACCGAAGCTTGCTGCCCGCCGCCAATTCCACCTCGCTCGCAGCACCGCCGTTCTCCCC
Source organism: Coffea eugenioides (assembly GCF_003713205.1). Taxonomy (NCBI): domain Eukaryota; kingdom Viridiplantae; phylum Streptophyta; class Magnoliopsida; order Gentianales; family Rubiaceae; genus Coffea; species Coffea eugenioides. The sequence continues at coordinate 14,385,903 of NC_040044.1, forward strand.
TCTCCGCGCGCCGCCGTTGTGCACCTCGCGACCTCAGTCTCTCTCTCTCTCCCTCTCTCTCTCTCTCTCTCTCCTGCACCTCCACCCCTAGGGGTTGCTGAATGGCAACAACTCCGGACGCAGGTTCAGAATTTGGAGGCTCGGATGACCAACATTGATGCTAACGTGCATAACATGGCGCAGAATTTAGCAGCATTCATGCATCATGCGGGGCTTACGCCTTAATTTGGTTATCACCCACCACTTTGACCCGACTTCAGGGAAGTTTTGTTGCTCTTTCTCCTACTTTTGATGTTTATTTACTACATTGAGGGCAATGTATCGTTTAGGTGTGGGGGGGATTAATTGTGGTTCTAGTTTTTAGTAGTTTTTAGTTTTTAGGTGTTTTTCCTTTATTTCTAGTTTGTTATTTACTTATTTTCGTTCGGTCTCTTTCGTTCTTTTTTAGTGATTAGCTCTCATGTGAATGCCGGAGTTTGATATTGGATTGTTGACTCTAATTCTACTATTGCCAAATTTTAATAATAAAAGTGTGTCGAGTTAATGTGGTTGAATCCAAGAATATCTTTTTGGTGAATATCAGTGATTGTTTGGCTCTTGTGATTTCTTTGTTAACTTTTCTGGGCATAGGGAATGACTGTTGGCATTTGAATGTGAATTGGTTCAATATTGACTTTAGTTCACCATGTTTGGCAATAATGAGGCTAGCTGACCTATTTTTATTTTTAGCGATATTATTCTGCGTTATTGTGTTATTTGGCTGTAAATAAGGTTGACTGTACTCCGCTATTTGTTACTACTGAGTAATCGGAGATCTTCACCTAAAGTGTCGATTCTCGCATCAAAAAATAGTAATTTCTATGAATACGTGGTCGTATAGCGATAGGAGTTGAGTAATCGGACTCCTTCATCTGAAAAATGTCGGAGTTCGCGTCAAAAGGCTCCAATGGCTAAAGACTAAGTCTTTTGTGCTATTTTAAAAAAAAAAAAAAAAAAAAAAAAGAATTAGAAAATAAATAATAGAAACATGAAAACAAAGTGTAGGTTGTGTGTGATAGAAGTCAGCTTGCCGATTTGTGAATTTAATGTTGAAATTTTGGTTAATATTTGGACCATTTGCTGATAAATGTTGTGCAACATTTCTTTTTCTTAGATTAGTTAACCTCGAATTGAAGGAGTTTGTGGTTTAGAAACTAACTGGGGTGATGTTTCTTGGATCTTGATCACTAATGCTTGGTCTATGTTTTTCTTGATATCTTGGCAATATGGTAGATGGAGCAATAGCCATTGTCCAATATTGGTGTTTGTTTGCTATTCTTATGCTTGAGGACAAGCATGGTTTAGGTGTGGGGGGAATTGATAGGTTGCAATTTTATCATTTATTTTATTATTAATTTTCCCTATTACCTGGTCCGACGTGAATTAATTGTTAGATTCTACTCACTTTTGGCAATTTACATTTATTTCAGGGAGTAGAACGAAAATATCATAACAAGTGCCAATTTGGCAGTCATCAGGAAAGAGTTCAAGTAGCAGACATCCAGGGGCATTTTTGGAATATCAAGATTGGACCCCTTTTTTCGTAATTTGCAGAAGACAACATTGAAAAAGAAGAAAAGGCTGGAGTCTTCGGCTTCATGGGGGGCCGCCGCACAGTAGTAGTAGGCTACTTAGATAGGAAATAGAAATAGCAGAGAACTAGCACTACTTGGAGGTTTTTAGTTTTTGACTTTTCTTTAGTAGCTTTTCCTTCTTCGTAATTAGGACCTTTAGCTTAGCTTTTCTTTTGACTTTTCCTTCGTGGCTTTGAGTAGTAATGCTCCCTGTTATGTCAGGAGCCATAGAAGGATTCCATCAGTCTCTGTGACTTCCGTTTCTCTTTCATTTGTGCGGATGAATTGAGCTTTCCTAAACGCAGACAATGGCCGTGATTCTTGCTTCAGTTTTGTATGGGTTTTTCTCATCAACAATGAGCTAAACCCCTTTGTCTAGTCAAGGAACAACGGATGCTTTGGTTCACCTAAAAATTGTGAGATCGATTTAATTTTATCTTTTTCGCTTATTTATTGGTATTTGCATATTTCCTGATTGCGGTGCTTATGGTTATTTAATTAATTGATTGTCTTGGATCCAGATAATTAGTTAATTTGGTAACCTATTGTCAATTAGGGCGTTAAATCCGTAATTGTTTAATTACCTTGAAATAGTGACAACTGGCATGATTAGGTTTGTGTCAGGGGAATACGCAGGCTAATCTAAAATAACCATGGTAGTGCGTTATTTGATTAGAATACGGCTCCTCTAATACGTAAGGCAATTGGAAAATTAAATTTTACGGGCGTACCTAAGATTATTTCTCAATTAGAGCAGTGATTAACGGGCGTACCTTAATCACCGACACAGTAAGGAGGGGTTGACTGTCATCGCTTGCTTGGCAGTTATAACCTATTTATTAATAAATAATTGGAATTGCTTGTGCATCGATGATCAATTAGGTGAACCATTGCTGAAGTTATTTCTTAGCTAGACTTTTAATTATTGTCACTCTAATTTTAGTGAATTGTCATTTAATTTCTAGTTAGCTATTTATTTTTATTTTTATTTGAATTTCTTTGATTGTCATCATTTATACAAGAACACCCCCTGTGTTATTTTGGATTTCTAAAGAGACAAATATCCCCAATTCCTGAGGATACGACCCTACTTGCCCTGTCTACAAATTCATAATTATTTGTGAAAAGAACCATCCCATTCGGGTATATTGGATCAGGTAAACTCTTCGGGAACATGGTAAATCAAGTAACCCATTGCACACCTAGAGTTCCTACTCCAGTACTTGGAATCAGGTTTTGGTTACTTTAACTGACAATTAGGTTTATTTTTATTATTGTACAAGTTTCGACACCCTGTCATGAATTCTTATCTTTTATTAATATTTCATTTGGCTTCTTTTCTTTTCACATTAACCTTTAAGCCATTTATATTAAGTACCAAAATTGATGTTTTGGTAACGGGTTGGCTATTCTTTTGTTTACAGAAGATCAGCCAAGATTTGATCTTCCCTATTCTCAAGTTTTTGAATGTCATTATATTGTCGATTTTTTTTTTTTGCATTTTTGAATTATTAATCACTGAATTAGATGTTTAAATTATATTATAAGACTATTTTTGAATAACAATGTATTTAAGAAAGGTTATAATAGATTATACAATAAGTTTGTATTTTATGCAAATATTTTTATGAACTACACTAAATAATTTATTATTTTTAGACAATTCACATTCAACGAATCTTATATATATATATATATATATATATATATATGTTTTAATTTGTGCAAAAAAAAAAGGAAAAAGCCAACAAAAGCCAACAAATACAAATGCCATCAAAGTTGCCCATAATTACGTTATAACTGCTTGACCAAAAAAGAACTATTCATTTGCCAACTCTCTCTTTTATTATATATATATATATATAAGATATTTAGATAGATATTATAGATAGATATCAGGGTTGCTTTTTTATTTTTTAGGGAAAAAAATTTTGAGGATAAAGCTCCCTACAATCAGATTCAAGAAACCAATAGGAAAAGTTTGTGGGGCCAGTAGTGGGGATATGCACATATAGTAGATTTGAATTGACTGACTCCAATGACAATTGAAGGAGAGGAGTGCTGAAGTCATCGGCTACTGGCTATTTTGTTGCCTATTGCCCTCAAAGTTGCTGAAAATTACGTTATAACCGCTTGACAAAAAATGAACTGTTCATTGTCCAACTCCCGCTTTTATATAGTTAGACTAGGTATTCTGCCCTGACGCTATGCGTCAGGTAGCTAGGACCTGATATTTTATTAGAATGAGTTTGAAAAATTGGAGGGCAGAAAGAATTATTCAACCCACAGGAAAAGCCAGCAGGGAAAGGTTAGGCCGTGGCGGTGGGTTGTACTGGTGTTAGCCAGGTGTTGTTTGCATGCCTGTTTGCATGCCTTTGCAGTATTTGGTTTCTAATTTACTTATTTACCTGAGTTGGGTTGCTACTTGTATTCCAATGCGTTGATTGAGTTAGGAAAGGATTGCCAAGTAGTGCTGATTTTCTTTGTACGTGGCCAATTTCCTGCTACTATATAAAAGGATCATTGTTTTTTCATATGGGTAGTAGCTATCTCTTTTTTCTTCAGGGTGATACAATTCAGGGAGTAACATATTTATCTGATCTGGATGCTATGGATTGTGCATTCAATTTTGCCAAGATCTATCTAGCCTTTTTTTGCCAATTAAACATGAGGAAATGCAGCAGATTGAGAGAGTCCCAAAACTGAGATAGTCTTCACTGCTTCCTGCTAAAGCACTACTACGTCAGCTGATAATCACCATAGAGACATTCAATCAATTAGAAATATCCCAAAGGTATAACACGCAATAGAATCAATCTAAATAAAACAAGACACAATCTAATCACATAGAGAAAACAAGCCACTCTGAAGATCCTTAGGAGCAATATAAACTTAAACTAAATGAAACAGACAAACCTATCATCTCAATAGACACAATTTAGCAAAAAGATTCAATTATTACCTAAAACCATCTATTGGGGAAGCTTCAAATGCTTGAGACATGGCTTAGTACAATGGATATCTTTGACTTATCTTACATCAGAAACATTGCTAAGCTTAGATCAATGATACAGAAGCCAAAAGCATAACTATGATACAAAAGTAAAGCAACTAAAAAAAGAGAAAGCATGACTTGTATACGAACATCAAACATCCAATTTGCAACCAATGAGTAGTAACGAGTAGTAATGCAAATTTACCACCAAAAACCAATCCCAGTTCAGAAATATCCGTGAGAAAAACAAAACTTAATCCAATGCTCAGGCTCTATAAGAATTGAAAGGAAAGAATCCGAAGTACAGCATGCAAAATACCAGCCAGATTCTAATTCATATAAACCTCAACATGATTGAAGAACACACATGCATGACAATCAACAATAGCAGAATAATACAAGACCAATTATACCTCATATCTAGCATAAGATCAGTTCAAAGTACCGGAGATTAGGAGAGAGTCCCAAAACAGAGATTGATGGGCATTAAGTCTCATAGGATGCAGAGAAAGGGATTGAATCAGCAAAATCAAATTGGCCTTGGTGGAGTGAAATGGATATAAGACCGGTATATGAAAAATAAAAAGGGATTGAATCAGCAAAACCAAATTGCCCTTGTTAGAGGAGATGGATATAAGGTGGGTATATGGAAAACAAAACTGATGAGGTTGGTACTTCAAACTCTGCCAGTCATAGGAGAATCGAAGATCCGGTTTTGCATTTGCTAGGGGATTTTAGATAGAAAACAGTAGAGAGGAGGAAGAGGAAGAGTGGGAAGCAGAGTTTATCAGTGTTTTGCCATGAAATTGCCGTATGTCCTCCAGGTCGTGTCTTAGCAAGCTACTTGTTGGCATCATAAAACACAAAAACAAATGCGAAAAAAGACTACAACTCACCTTACCCAACACAATTAGCAGCTCGCCCTCATATATCCGCTGCCGAGCTTTCTTAGTTACACATCAGCCATTCATGCAAACCAACAAAACAAAGTAAGGCTCACATAGAACACCTGCAGAACACCTAAATACTGATGAAAAATCCTAAAATCCACTTCAACATTTCAACACATCCCCAGATTAAACCGCACCACTGTCAAAAACAGCAAAAATTAACCAGCTCCTGCAAATAACACCTACCAAGTCACTTGCTCCTTCCTAGACTTAATCGGCCACCATGAATTTCCCCACTCTTTCTAGAACACTTAAAAGTCAATTATGGACGAAGACGCAGTGGAGGAGGCAATCAAATTGGAAGATGACGAGGTGAAAAAAGGACCGGTAGAGCAGGCTAAGAAAAGACTGTAATGGAAACTGCAAAGCTTTCGAGCGGTGATTCTTGCATCTTACCTCAATTCACCGCTAAACTTGTTGCTGTTGAAGAACAACACGTGGAGAGCGGTGAATTTCCAGCAAAACCACTCCCATCCAGCGCCAAGACACCGCCCACTAAGGCACTAACCAGCAGCAATTGCTAGCAAAAGCTAAGACCGCCCACCGCCCACTAACCACCAGCAATTGTTGACTGCCAAAATTGTGAAATTCCAGCTGAACCATTGCCACTGAATGGTAAAAGACCAAAATGCCTCTCAAAGTCACAAAAATAACGATATAACCGGTCCATTTTTCACTGTTCACAAGCGGATTCTCGCTTTATATATGTAAGATTTCCATTTAGCCTCTCTCCTAATTTAACTTCACTTAAAAAAAACTAATATATGAATTTAACATAGTTATTATGTTTGGCCCAACTTAGCAATTTAACCAGTTAACCCTAGTGAACTAGCTATCCAGCCGGACTAGGTTAATAGCTAGAATAGATAACGGAGAAACTTGCTGACCAATCAATGACCCGTCGATTCATTTGGTAAAATATCTAAAAAAATCAATAGTTCAACCATTGGTTTGACAACCAATTGAATAACTTTATTAATTTTAGTAACTCATATATATATTAGGGTTAAATGTATTAAACCTCTCTGAACTTTATCCTTAGTTACGCTTTGCCCTTTTGAACTCATTAAATAAGCACTTTGCCCCCAATTTGGTGTTTTAGGATAAAAGTGCCCTTACTATTTTATTTTATTTCTTTTTTTTTGTTTATTCATTCCTTTATTTTTCCATTTCAACAACCTTCTTTTTTTTGTTATATTTTCTTCTTTTACTATTTATTTTTGTTTTCCACTTCTCTTATGTCACTATTTTGTTTCACTTTCCTATTAGTATTACTAATTTGTATGCTTATTATAATATTGTAATTATCTTTTACTTATAATTTCATTCTTATTTTATTTATTTACACTATTAGAAAATTTAAGATAAACTATATAGTGTAAAAAACTAATATGTGCCTATCATAATGAAAAAGTGTGTATCACTTGTAATTTGACTATTTTAAAAACATATTAGCAAACTAGAACTTTAAATTACTTAATATTGAAAAGTATATCTCAAATGAATAAAGTATAGTTTATTAACCACATGTTATTACAATTTGAATTTGTTACTATTGTTATTAGAAATTAATTTATTTTAAACTCTGTACATTTTGATTTAAAAAAAATATAAAGTAGTCTATGCACAAAGATAATATACTTTGTCATGGCATAGATTTTATGATAATTATTACTTTCAATAACAAAAAGTAAAAAAAAATAGACACCAAAATTAAAAGTACACTTTATACCCTTGAAAACACAAAAAAAAGTCAACAATTAGTTTCAATGACAGCATCCTAAATACTGAGATAATGACTAAATTGCCCATGTTATACTGCTAAATGGGTAAAAATATAGTTCTTGTCATTTAATTTATTACCCACTTAAGGTTTAAAGTTAATAACAAAGTTCCAAAAATTAATGTTATATTTGTATTTGAAATTACAGTTATTTCATATCATAATGGTTTTAAATATTTATAAATATTATTAATACACAAATTTTGGTAATTGCTTCTAAAATATTTGTTAATCAATCAAATTTGTATTGATCACAAATTTATTGTCTCCTTATATAACTCATTTCTTTGAAAGCACCGCCGGGAGGGGTCTTTGGGAGGTTTTTAAATAATAAAGGAATATCTTGATTTTTGCTAAAATTATAGGAGGATGTTTTGTATTCCACCCATAATATTTTATCTGTGACAAGCAACAAATCTTTCAAATTTTGGTATATGCAATTGTTGAAAACAAAATCCTTTAGTCCTTAGAGCTAAGAAAACAAAAAAGGATTGGCAAAAATATGTTCGCAAATTAATTAGACTATTCAAATTGTTGCTGGAGGAAAGTAAGCACTGTTTACCAACCACTTTTTTTCTTACTCCCTAATGATATGATTACAAATCATGCATATCTACATATCAGATAAATCACACATTTTTTATTTTTATAAATGGAAGATTTTGAATTTAAAATTTTCTATTTACGATTCCTTCCACCTTATATAACTGAGGTTGAGGTTGAATTTGAATTTAGAATTTCCTATTTAAATATTAGAACCTCAACCTCAGTTACGCAACCCATCCCTTCTCCAAATGAAGCACAAAAGAAGAAAGCTACAATGTATTTAAGGTTTCTATAAAAAAAAATATTTAAAATTTTGTTTAAAAGGCACCTAGAAAGAGAAAAAAGGTATCAGCTTTAACTAATGCACCATCTAAATCGTCATATAAGCCAATAATATGCCCTACTTGTGTCCTTAAAGAATATGCAGCACCGCAAAATTTGATTAATATGCCTGTCATTGACAAAAATAAGAAAGTAAGTTTATTTTGTATCCAATACCTTGACATAGCACGGAATGTAATCTAGTCGAGTCGAATCGAGTCGAGATCGAGTGTTACCGTACTTGAGCTGACTCAACTTGCAGGAAGGATACTTGAGTTTGAACTCTAGCTCGAGCGAATAGCAAGCTCGAGCTCAATGCATTGCTCATAAAACTCAAGCTCGACTCGTATGGGTTAGAATCAAAGCGAGTCTTTTTGAGCTCAAGTCAGGAAAATTTGAGAATTTCATTTTTCTTGACAAATTTTAAGCAAAAAGACATTATCGCCCTTAAAAAAATTTCATAAAACATAAAACATTTTGTAAATTCAATCACTCTTGTGGATACAAGGGTAATTTCATAATAATAATAATAATAATAATAAAATTAAAAATTAAAATTAAAATTAAAAAAATTCGATAAGGTTTGACGATCTTTCAAGTATTGCTATTGGATACTGGAACTCAACTTGTTAGACCCTATCGAACTACTCGATCTCGACTCCTACTCGATCAACCCGAATTCAAGTCGAGTTTTTGATCGAACTACTCGTGAGCAGCTCGGTTTGCTTACAACCTACATGGAACAAATAAGCATGGTTCGAGGCAAGAGGATAACAAAATTATTTTTTTCATATTTGTTTTTTGTCTGGTTGCTGGAGGAAAAAATCAAGCATCAAAATTTTCACCCTCCTCTAATCATCTTTCTCCACATGGCCGTGGGCAGTTTCTTTCTCCTACATGAAAATAATTGGCACTTGATAATTCGGAACCAAATAAGGCAGAGTATCAACCAAACCATTCAAAGTCCATGTGTTAAGGATAGAAGTAATCCAACCCGTTCAAGCCCTCCAGGCCACAAACAAAGGCATTACAAATCAGTATTGGAGCCCGAAACAAAGTGACTTAATCCAAATGGTCCAATTGAAGTCCAAGCTCATCTGATCTTCTGAAATTTAGCCTTTCATCGATTTGAGTAACTATATTTTATTCTGAAAAATCTCTGGTTATCGTGCCTAAACTTGAACAGGATTTTGTATTAGTAAATTTTTAAGCTCAACTGGAACTTGACTTGATTAACATAAAATTATGATATATAGGTAAAATGCTCAAAGCCCTTGAGCTCGACTCAAACTTAGTTCGGTAAAAATTCGTTTGAATTTGGTTCGATAAATAAACAAGTTAAATTTAAGCATAATTTCAAATTCGTTAAACTAATCACATAATCTCAAACTTGTTAAACTAATCAAATAAACTTGAATAATAAGGTGTTCATATTGATTAAGTAGTTTTGTATCCCTAGAAGTAAGGGTGGTCACGGTTTCACTTCAAATCGATGGTTCATGGAACTGGGAACTAGAACCAAAATTGACTTCATAAAGTGAAATCGTGGCAGTAACCTTGTCAAAAAATTTCAATTATGGTCTTCGACAATGTGGAAGCAAACTAAAACCGATATTGGAGAAACTAAGCCTGCCTCTTTTTTTTTTTAATTCAAAATAATTTGGGTGGGTTTAGCTTTGATTACAACCATAGATTAGGACGTGCTTCCAGAATCATAGATCACTTACAAAGAGTTTTACATATCGCCCATCAAGACAATCCTTATATTAACAAAAGGATTTGAATACATGATCTTTTGTAAGAAAGTAGTCCGCCTCTGCTAACACATACACACACATACATACATACATACATATATGTATGTATATATATATAATTCTACTAATGTAAGTATAAAAATTACTCTAACTAAAGTTACCATGCATGGATAAACAAGAATTATTTAAAATTATTTAAAGATATAAAAATTGTTAGAAGTGAAAAAAAGTATAAGCAAAATTGATTGGAATAGAGTTTTAGATGAGTCATATTCAAGTATCCATGTAAACCCGGATTTAGCTGTCTATTGTATTGAATAAAACTTGACACACTCACTTGGATGCACCATTAGAGTAAGAATGAATGGTAAAGTGCCACTTTTTGTCATTTTCCTCCTACAACTAGTATTTTAACCCGTGCTAATGCATGGGCTTTTCTTGTTTTTTACTTTTTTTGATTAGCTATTGAACTTGGCCAAATATGAATAATTCATGAAAAAGATATAAAACATATATTTTTTAATTACTATTTGTTTTAGAATATTTCAGCGACATTAATGAATTTAAGATGTGACAATTAAAATCCATTTAGTAAAGACACTCCATGTTCAATATGAATAAAAAATAATCATATTTATTAAAATAAAGATAATAGAGAGAAAAATCATCCAAATTTGTTAAAAGAGACAACACTTGTTCTATCAGAGAGAAAATTTTTAAAAAAAATGTTGATTATAGAGTGATTGGATATAAACAAATATGAATAAAATTCAAGTATGAAAATGACCCATGTTATGAAATAATGATAAGATGTGGATGTCCGTTGATATTCTCAAGATGATAGATACTTGTATTCTCCCTAGATTCATTGGTACATTGGATGAACCCATTTATGGATGTACTTGAAGTACTAAATTCATGTATTTATATTTAATAGGGTTCATGTACCCTTGATCTTGGATCACCTATATATAGGGGTGAATCCTACTTCTTTGGTAACCTTGAAACCTTGAAGTACCTTGATCAGTGAAGATAATAATATTAATAGTTCTCTCTCTCCGCTTCTCACTCTACTATTCCAATCCCTACTTTTGGTAGTTTATTTTATTAGTTTCACAACACGTTATCAGCACGAGTCTCTACTTTGAGCGAAGGAAAAGTGCGAGTCTCTAATCTTTGAGCAAAAGTGAAGCACAAGACGCTGTCAATATTCTGCCCGAACAACTTTTGACTACTTATCGAGGTAAAATTCTTTCCTACGAATCTATTGCATATTCTTATGGCTAATCTCACAAAACAAGAATTCGTACCTCTTGATATTTATGGAAGAAATTATTTATCATGGGTATTAGATGTTGAAATTCATCTTGAGGCAATGGGTCTTGGGAATACTATTGTTGAAGAGAATGATGCCTCAAACCAAGACCGGGCTAAGGCCATGATTTTCCTTCGTCATCATTTAGATGAAGAATTAAAAGTAGAGTATCTTACTGTCAAAGATCCTCTTGAAAGAAATATTCGACCACCTGAAATTGGTCATTCTTCCAAAGACCCGATATGATTGACTTCACTTACGGCTACAAGATTTTAAATCTGTCAATGAATATAATTCAACCATGCTCAGAATTACTTCTCAATTAACATTATGTGGTGAAAACATTACTGATGAAGACATGTTAGAGAAAACATTCTCTACTTTTCCTGTCTCTAATATGCTCCTGCAGCAGCAATATAGAGAGAAAGAATTTAAGAAGTATTCTGAACTTATTGCATGTCTCCTCTTAAATTAATAAAATAATGAATTATTGTTGAAAAATCATAAGTCCCGACCAACTGGTGATAGTCCATTCCTTGAAGCGAATGCGATTGAATTTCAATATTCTGATCGAGGTCGTGGACATGGCTGTGGAGGTGGCCGTGGCCGTAGACGAGATCGTAGCAGATTTGTGCCCCGTGAAAATTATAATCGTGGCAAGCAACAAAATATCCCCTAGAAGTGGGATATTAACAATGATCAGAAAAATACTATCGGTGTGACATAGAAGGTCATTGGTCTCGTACTGTCGTACGACTGACCACCTTGTTGACCTTTATCAAGCATCTTTGAAAAAGAAAGATAAAATGTCGAGACAAATTTTATCGACTAAAAGGATGCTTATGATGATGATGATGCTGACATGACACACCTGGATGTGGCCAATTTCTTTAAACGCCTTGAAGGTGTATGATGATTGATTTGATTTATGATAATAATTGACTTTTCTTCCTGAAGAAGAAATGGATGCCAAACATTTGGGACTATATAATGGTGATGATAACATTTGTCTCATTGATAGTGCTACTATGCACACTATATTGAAAAATAAAAGATATTTTTCTTCTTTGGAGATGGGAGAGACAAATGTTAATACTATCAGTGGTAGTGCAAAATTAATTGAGGGCTCCGGATGAGCCACTCTATTTCTCCCTGAAGGAACTAAAATTGTCATAAATAATGCACTACTCTCTCCAAGTCTCGAAGAAATTTATCCGTCGATATGGATATCAAATTGAGACATTAAATGAAACAATAATAGAGATCATGTTTAGAAATCAAGTGAGATGAAGGCTAATTATAGCTTAATAATCATTCGAGTGTGAAATGGTTATCGATATAGTTGTCTTCATTCTTATTTAATTTATAATCATCACCTGCAGTAAACCAGAAGTTTATTGATCCCAATGAATATATGATTTGGCAAAAGTGAGAATATTTGAATGTCGACAAGTATTTATACATACCCCCTTTATATTATACATGGCTCCAAAAGAAATTTATGTCGGGTATGCATCACCTTTTACGATTAAATATCGTAAAATATTGATGAGTGATCTATCCCGACATTAGGGGGAGGAAAAGATCAACTGAAAAGAAATCATCTGAAAAATTGAATTTTCTCGATTCTCATACAAAATAATGTGAACTAGAAGTTCAAGAAATTCTTCATTTGAAGAAAGTTATATTTATTGACTCCAGAAGAGTCATTAAATCAATTATTCCTGCAGGAAATACTCATGTTAAAATTGATGTCCCTGAAGGACATGCACAAGTGCTACAAATAAAGGCCGGCCTACCTATATAAGGTATAAATTGATTTCAAATATCTCCGAAGATTAAATAAATGTCATGACAAAATTTAACCTTCTGAAGAGGTCGCTCCTGAAGAGTCAACTCCCGAAGAGCAAACTCCTGAAGAGAATGAAATTATAGAAAATTTAATTGGAGCCTAATGAAATGTAGCACTTGATATTATAGAAGTTGATGAGGATCATGAACCTACATCGGTTGATGAATTTCGGCATAGAAATGATTGGCCAAAATGGAAAGATGCGATACAATCTGAATTAGATTCACTGACTAAAAGGAAGGTTTTTGGACCTGTAGTCCAAACACTTGAAGATGTAAAGCCAGTTGGATATAAATGGATTTTTGTGAGGAAAAAGAATGAAAAGAATGAAATTGTGAGATATAAAGCAAGACTTGTAGCCCAAGATTTTTCACAAAGACTTGGATTTGATTATGATGAAACGAATTCACCCGTAGTGGATACGATCACATTTAGGTATCTTGTGAGTATTGCAGTGCATGAAAAACTTGATATGCGTCTGATGGGCGTTATCATTGCTTATTTGTATGGAAATCTTGAAAATGATATTTACATGAGAATCCTTGAAGGATTCAACATACCTGAAGCATGTAAATCAAATCCTAGAGATGTGTATTCTATTAGAATACAAAAGTCTTTGTATGGGCTCAAGCAATCTGGACGTATGTGGTATAACCGCCTCAATGAATGCTTAACTAAAGAATGTTATACCAATGACCCAATATGTCCATGTGTTTTTATCAAGAAAAATGGGTCAAATTTTGTGATTATTGATATAAATGTTGATGATCTCAATTTGATTGGAACTCCTGAAGAGATCCAAAAGGTTGTCGAATATTTGAAAAAAGAATTTGAGATCAAAAATTTTGGAAAGACAAAATTCTGCCTTGATTTACAAATTGAGCATTTAGAAGGTGAAATTTTTGTTCACCAAACTGCTTATACCCAAAAGGTATTAAAGCGATTCCGTATGGATAAAACATATATATTAAGTACCCTAATGGTCATCAGATCATTAGATCCTAATAAGGATCCCTTTAGGCCTCGAGAGGAACATGGAGAGATACTTGGTCCTGAAGTACCATATCTCAGTGCAATTGATGCGCTTATGTACCTTGCTAATTGTACAAGGCCAGATATATCATTTGCTGTGAATTTATTAGCAAGATTTAGTTCCTCACCTACAAGACGACATTGGAATGGTATTAAATACATTTTTCACTATCTCCAGGGAACAATTGATCTTGGTTTGTTTTATTCAAATAAACCTAAACCTGAATTGCTTGGATATGCTGATGCTGGGTATTTATCTAACCCACATAAAGCACGACTTCAAACTGGCTATCTCTTTACTTGTGGCGGAACAGCCATCTCTTGGCGTTCTACAAAACAATCCTTAACTGTCACTTCATCAAATCATGCTGAAATAATAGCAATTCATGAGGCCAGTCGAGAATGCGTTTGGCTAAAATCAATGACCCACTACATTCGGAAGAGTTGTGGGTTATCCTCCGAGAAGGAAAATCCTCCAACAATTTTATATAAAGATAATGCAGCTTGTATAGTTCAATTAAGGGAGGATATATTAAAGGAGATAGAACGAAACACATTTCACCGAAATTCTTTTTACTCATGATTTGTAGAAGAATGGTGAGATTGATGTGCTACAAATCCGGTCGGATAATAATTTGGCAGATTTGTTTGCCAAGGCATTGCCGACTGCTACGTTTGGGAAACTGGTGAAGAATATTGGAATACGTCGACTAAACGATCTCAAATAATGTTTGCATCAGGGGGAGAAATTATTACACAAGAATAGTGTACTCTTTTTCCTTCACTAAGGTTTTTGTCCCACTGGATTTTTCCCTAGTAAGGTTTTAACGAGGCATATTCTTTGTGTAAGGACATCCAAGGGGGAGTGTTATGAAATAATGATAAGATGTGGATGTCCGTTGATATTCTCAAGATGATAGATACTTGTATTCTCCCTAGATTCATTGGTACATTGGATGAACCCATTTATGGATGTACTTGAAGTACTAAATTCATATATTTATATTTAATAGGGTTCATGTGCCCTTGATCTTGGATCACCTATATATAAGAGTGAATCCTACTTCTTTTGTAACCTTGAAACCTTGAAGTACCTTGATCAGTAAAGATAATAATATTAATAGTTCTCTCTCTCCGCTTCTCACTCTACTATTCCAATCCCTACTTTTGGTAGTTTATTTTATTAGTTTCACAACAACCCAACAATTCTTTTCAATTAGTTATACCACCGAGCAGAGAGGAAATAAATAACTTAAGTGTATACGTGTGTATATACACACACATACATACACCTGTGTGCATATACACACATAGATGTGTGCATATACAAGGTGGTATTGGTTGTTTTGTTCCAATCAACTCTCACCTCTAATTATTGGACCCCACTTTGGCCTTGGAGTCTCTCGTATTATTTTTATTCAAATTATTATTCATATTTTAGTCCCGTTCAAATCTGAGCCGAGGTAAGTTAGGCTGGCACACTCCATCTTTATTCTACTCGTATAATCAGAGTTTTTGTAGTTAATTTTATAATTTTTTTTATTTGCTCCTACGACAATGTATTATCTTTAATCTAGAATTTTATATTAGTATTACATAGGATTCTTGCTGAAAAAGAAAACCTTAAATGATGACTTGCTCAATTAAATTATCAGAATTTATATGCAAATTAATCTAAGAATTTTTTTTACACAAGCAACATTTGTTTTTTTGTTTGGTTCTAAGTAGAGGTGTCCAAATGGGTGATTTGAGCGGGTTTGGATTGGGTAAAATGGGTAATAGATATAAGTGAGCCAACTCATTTATACCCATTTAATTAGATAGGTATCAATGGGTAAATCAAAAAATGAATTGGGTAACTCAATTACCCATTTATAACCTATTTATTTTTAACTTTTTGTAAACTCATTTAAATTCATTTTTGCAAACTAAGTTATCAATTTATAAAACCCTTTGCACCCATCTTTGGTTTTAAATATTTACTTATAATGCTCAATAAGCCTAATTATCAATTTTTTTTCATCCATACTCTATATCGCAAAATTAGATACTATTTAATAATTGAACAATAAGTATATAAAATTTTGAACTAAGTACTATAAAAGTTAACATAAAAACTTAATTCAAAAATTTTGAACTCCTAGCATTTTTTTGTGTGTAAATTTAAATTTTTATTTTAGAAAGATAAGAAAAGAGGTTAAAACTTGTCATAAATTGGTAATGCTGAAAAATGAGTAAGTTAACAAACTAAGAGAAAATAAAATGATAAAATAAAGGCAACAAATAATAATAAAAATAATGAAACAAAAGTAGTTACCATCATGATAAAATAAATAATCTGAAAAAATAAATGGGTGGGAGAAGAGAGGAGGTTTGGGGGAAGACAATTCTAAATGGGTTAATTGGATTTGATGGGTTACCCAGTAATACCCATTTAATAGGTGTTACTGGGTAACCTATTTATACCAATATGCAAAAACTTAAGATACTCATATCCATCTATTCATGGGCGAGTATGGATAAATTTAGTTAAATGAATTTATTTGCCACCTATAGTTCTAAGCAATATTAGATGTATATGAGGTAACACTATTGTCAGAGCACATTGTATAATGCCAGAGCAATTTTGCCCAACCAGACAATTATACCCCCAATGCTCAAAACTTGTCTTTTCTCAACCAAGTTTCTTAATGCTCAAAAAACCCAATTATCCTTTTCCATCTCTACCAATCTCCGAAAACCCATTTGCCATCTTCTCCAGTCTGCCCGTCTAATTTCCCTCTTTTACTTTCTGAGTCTCACCCCTCTCACCTTCATGAGAAAGAAAAGAAATTAAAAAAAAAGAAAACAAAATGGGAGAGAGAAATGGAAAAATATGAGAGACCTTGAAGGAAGCGAAATAGGCGGAGTGATTGAAAAAAGGAGGGAAAATGTGGGTAATGCAGGTGGAGTGATTGATAAAAGGAGAGAAAAGGAGAAAGGGTAGTTTTTGACCATTGGGGTCTATATTTGTCCAGATGAGTAAAATTACTTGTTTTCGATTGATTATTTTAACTAATTATAGATTCTAATTTTGGATAAACAGTTTTTGTAGCGTTTACAGTTGCTTTTATATTCTGATTATAAATTTTCTAAATAACCAAAAAAACTAAAATCTATAATCACCAAAAAGTAGTTTTTGTTGATTCTGATTATTTTTATAATCAATTTCTATAATAAAATTTTGTAAAATTTAAAACAATCGAGAACAAGGCCAAAATGCTCTAGCAATAACATCACTCATATATATTATATGAGCTAAGAAAAGTCAAAATTTTTTTTTTGTGGTAGGCCTACTTCTTAAATTGCTTCTTGCTTTTTTCTTCCATTTATTCCTCCTTCTTTTGCTTATTCCTTTTTTCATTCCATTAAGAATCGGGTTAGATTCTCCAGATTTAATCATTATTGAAGTTAAACATCTCTAATGTTATACTGCAAAGTTTATTTTTATTTTTGCTTCTTTTTTCAGCATCTCAAGTTTGTTTATGCAACGAATTTATACACAAACAACATCAACGCCATCTGATCTCAAAAGTAAACGGAGAACATTTTCTTCTCTTGCAAAATGGGCATAAATATTAAGGTATAAGCCCAAAGAATACAAATCTAATATATTTGAAAATTTTATTCCAATTTTTTTTGCGAAGCTTTAGCTTTAGCACATTGATAAGAGCACTTACAATATTTAATAAAAAGGAAATCCAAACAATAATGCCCAATCAATAGACTCTCATATTTGTCTTTACAGAAATATGCGCATGGAAGCCCATGATCAAGGGCACAGTCCATTTTGAAGTACTCATTGCATACATTCTGTGCACCAACAAAAGTGATATCTACAATGGAAAAAATGCACTAAGATCAATACTCTACTATAAAGAAAATGTTAAAAAAGACAACTATATTTCTCATAATTAACAATTCTTATGATATCTTATATATATATATATATATATATATATATATATATATCATTTGACTAACAATAATTAATTGTTCCTGAAGACATCTGAAGTTCACACTATATTTTGATATGTAAAACCTGCTTATCTTTCAACCGAAACTCAAAAGCCTATAATAAGGGAGAAACATGGAAACAGTACCTTGGCTCACGTTGGCTAAGGCAAATAGAACAAGAAATGAGACAAAAAGTTTTGCCATAATTTTGCCTAAATAGTTTATGACCTTGAGGCGATATACTTATATAAGTGATGAAGGATTTCTCTAATTTATGACAGATATTCTTATCTGTTATGTAATTTAAGAGGAAATTCAGAGAATCCTTGAATATGGTAAGCCAATAGTAACATTTGTTAAATGCCACTGATATGATTTACCTATTTTTAGTAACTGTAATTAACTGAAAAAATATATGAAATGCCCAACTCCAGAACAAATATGGTATGTATAATGCACATACATGTGTACATTATATGAATTTTTCCAATGAGTGCCTACCTAAATTACACGATACTCATCATGTCAATATATACACTCATATTTATTGTACTTATTGCATTTAGATATTTTCCTCAATTAATTTCACCTTTACCTAAAAAATTAAAATCTGAGCCCTCTTAATCTTAATCAGTGCCTTGGGGACACAATTAACCAAACCTACACATATATGTATATATATATATATGTGTGTGAATATATTGTGTACATATGTACGTATGTATATGTAAGAAATCTGTACAAACATAAACATAACAATGTTGCACACATACACAAACATTATATATAGCAGGAAATTGTTAAAATTAAGATGCTGATTCGTGCCCACGCCTACGTAAGTGCTAACTTGGACAAGTTTTTCTTTAGTTTCTTCTTTTGATCTCTATCATTTGTCGTGCTCTTATGGAGTAATCCTAAAAGCAAAAATATATATATGACAATATTACGGTATAGTTAATCACATCTTTCATCGAAGCTTCTAAAGATTCTAATTTTCCTCTGATTTCCTACAATGTCATTTGCCAACTTCCTTAAGAACGTTCCTTATGTTTAGATATTTGTATTTATTGTACTTCTATATATTATCAAAAGATAAATTTATATGTCAGTTTCTGATATAGTCAAGCATATCTTGGTGATAAAATCTATGTTTTAGGATCTCAAGTGTCCGATTATCAAATTTAGGGATCAAAGTAAGAGTCTGAATATAGTTAAAGGGTGCAAAGTAGAGTTAACTGTATTATATAAATTGGAATGTCAGTTTTGAACATAAGGGGCTAACTACGAAGATAAAAGTGGTTTTCAAAATTCAAAAAATTCCTAAGGTAGATTTTCAAAGACAACACATTTTGAGATTTAATGAGATTTTTTTTTTCAAAATTTAGTGTGAGGGGCAATGCATATCACTTTTGTATTTTTTTTATTAAGGTATCAGAATTACAACTATTGTGTTGAGTTTACTTCTTTTGACATGAGATACTTTTTTTAATACTACAATTTGCAATTTATTAACTCATTTGTAAATAAGTAAATTAAATGATGGAGGGGATATAAACGTTACCACCTAACTCAAGTGTAGATATCACACACTTAAATTTCAGTATTATAACTTGCATGCACTGTAATGATGGCAATGCAAAGGCGTTATAGTTTACGGCTCGATATGCTGACATTGGTATCATGTCACTAATTTGTGAATAATTTTCTCTCTTTTTAGAGCTCTTGGAAACATCTGGAATAAATTAATTTTCAGCATCGTTCTCGTCTTTATTGCTTTGTAAGCTGCTTGCGTGTTGGTTAGAGTAGAAATCATTGAGAGATTGTATGACATTTTTTCTTTTGGTTCTTGAGGATTTGACTTTTGACTCCTAAATTCAGTTGACTTTACCGTCTTTGAATATTTGAGTTTCAACTCCTACTGTATCTTGACTATCATCTTCCAAAATGGGAAACCTTTCCTTGAGCTTCTTTATTCTTTGAGTTTTCGTTGGCTCCTTCACCTTCTTGCTCTTTCTAGATTCTCATAATGACACTAGGATCAAGGAGCTGATCAGCTGAAAGAACATCAACAACTGCATCCCTGATAATAATTGAACTTTGCTGGAAATCACAATTAGTAATCAATAACATCCTTCCCCTCACCAACAAATTTTGTCCAAACAAGATGGTCAACACTCAACAACATCATTTACCGAGTTAATTTCTTGTGGAATTAAATCTCATTATTTGTTTGGATAGTAAAATTATCCCAAATAATATTTCGTTTGCATCATAAACACATCTTCCAACTCACCTTTTTATATTCCCAAACATTTTTTTATCTCACATACATCAAATCACAAAAAGTGCTACAGTAATTATTCCAAATAATATTTCAAATAATACTCTATCCAAAACAGGAATAGGACCAGATGATGAAAAATTAGAATCTTGATTCAGAATCTCAAAGGAATTCGAGACAATCAACGAGGCAGCAGCATCAACATCAGCATTTGTCTTAATGTCTGAATAAGACAAATGATGTTTATGGGCAATAAAACAAAATTAATACTCAATTTCTTCCATCACTTGCATAGTTAACCTCCACAAGACCATAACTGCATTGCAATACTACTGCATAATTGTTAATGTTTTAAACTCGAACGGGAGATTGGTAGCTAAATTTAGCCTTCTTTGAAAGAGTTTAACATACTTTTTGCTGATGATCGAACTCTTTACTCTTCCTCACAAAATTTGGACCTATCTGGTTTGGATTTGTGAGAAGAAAAAACAAGGGAGGGCCAAAAGATGAAAATGCAGCTGAAAATGTAAGGTTTGCCCCGTACATGCCACGTAGTGTTTCAACACTAAGACCCCATGTAAGATTTGCATGTAAGGGTAAATAAAATATGTTCAGTTTGATTCGACTTTCTCTAGCTCTCTTAACAAGAAAACTAAATTAACCAAAATTTGCAAAGTTTGTTGTTGATTTAGTTTTCTCTTATTTACTTTCTTCACCAAAATTAAGACTAATTACAAACTCTTTTTGATACTTGATTTTTTAACTTCCAGTAACATCTTTTTCCTTTTAGACGAGGCAATACTATGACTACAACACAAGATCAAAATACCCTAAACCGGTATGCACAAATACAAAAATTATTTGGGAATTCTAATTTGGAATCCCGTTACCTGTATCACGTACAAAATATATGTTATAAAGGCAACTTGTATTCTTTCCAAATTTCAAAATCCAAATGTTTAAAATTTAGATAATTCCATCCTCTATTCTTTTTTCATGAACTTAGTATGACAATTTAGAAACTTATGCAGAGTCATTATCAAAATATCAAAATTCAGATTAGATGTTGCCAACAATTGTAAAACTAGATGGTCGTGTTAATCAAGATGTTTAAACTCTTGTACAGTATTTGTGCACACACCTAGTGCATAACACCAGGGCCGAGTTAGAGATGTAAGTCAGTGAGGGCAAAATTAACATGTGAAGTTCTACTAATTATGGTATCAAAAGATATATGTTTAACTAATAATATAAAAGTTATGTACGAAATCAATCTAAAATTGAGCCAAAAGATAAGTGTCTCTCACATCTCAAATTCCTAGTGAAGTATTTTTCCACTTCTCCTCTCACAACCCTAATAAATTTTCTCTAGATTTCTTTGTTAAGATGAAATAGAAAATGAGAAATTTTGTGAGTTTCTATGGTTATTGCCAAAAAAACCCAAAAAGAGTTTTAAAATGGATTTGTGTACTGAAGCACAGTGGAAAAAATAAATTGAGAAGAAGAATGAATGAAAAATTATGTGTTATTTTTTTATCATTAATTGTGTCGGACTTGTTTGATATTGTGAGAACCCGTAACTTTTCCATTTGTTAGGTTTTATAATCTTTCTAGGCTTTCTTATTTTCAATGGCTTGTTTTCTACACTTTCTGTATCCGGAAAATTTTCTAGATTATTTTACGAGAAAATATAATTTTTAGATGATTTTTCTAGTATCGAATAGATTTTGAGAAATTAAGAACGTATATCGGACGTGGGACCCACTAGTGCGAAAAGTTCGGAAAAATTCGGTCAACTGAATTAAGTTTTGGAAACTGGAATTATTTATCGGGTGTTAAGAGATAAGTAGAGAGTGAGATTTGATTGATGTGAGAGAGAAAAGAAAGGATAGGAATACATTTATGGTGGTGACAAGTGTCACTATCTCATTGGTTTTACTTTAAGATTTACTATTCACTATTTTGACCTTGGACCAAAATTGGTTAAATATCTTCAAAAATCACAAAAAAAAATTACCATTTCTTACCTCTTGTTGGCCGGCCATCTTGTGCAAGGAAGGAAGAAGAAACTCTTCAAGTTCTAGCTACTGCTTGGTGCAAATCACCCAAAAACATTTGCTTACATCCATTTCTACTCCATAACATCCTTTCTTCTAGTGCTACTAAGTGTCTTAGTGAAGTTTATTTGAAGGTTTAAGGTGGCCAACATCAATACATCTCTTGTCTCTTAGGTAAGTGATGTTTGCCTACTCCCTTACACTTAATGATGCTTAAATTGTGCCTATTGGAAGTGATAGTGAAGTATTTGGTGATTTATTTCTTTATTTGACTTGATTTGGTGAAGTTTTCAATTTTATGAGGAATTTTCTGGTTTCATATGATCTTGATGGTGTGGTTGTTTTTGATGGTTGGTAATAAGGGGCTTTGACTCTAGTAGGTGTGAATTGATGATAAATGCAATCAATTTTGGATTTGGAATGAAATGTGAAAAGTTAGGGTTCATGAACCCCTAATCTGTCCGAAATTTTAGGTCATATATAGAGGCCGAATTGGACTTTGCTCAAAACATGAAAGTTGTAGGTATTAATGAGTTTGTAGTGCCTGCAAAATTTCAGGGCATTTGGAGTAGTATAGAGTGAGTTATGCCGTTTTTACTGTTGCTGTTTTTGGTGAACAGAATGTGCGAACTGCGATAGTAATTGTCTGTTTTGACTGGAATTGGTTTGGATTTGGTTGTTGGTGTCTTCTGATGAAATGTAGCTTGATGTCTTAGCTTTCATGTGCCTTTGGAATCAATGCAATTGGACCTGTGTAGGCTGAGATAGACGTATTACAGTTTTGTGTGATTTGGGAACCTGCAATTGCGGTTCTGGCTGGGTTTTCTGCATTTTTGACCTAGTTGTGCTAGGATTGGGACTGAGAGGCCTTCTACATTGTTGTAGCTCTGTCTTTTAGATTCGAGACGGTGGGTCTTACACCCCCATCCGATAAACGTAGTGCATTTTGTGCCGTTACCGCAAAATAAGGGCAAACCAGTTTTTCTATTCGGGGCCAAGATTAATGCTATTTCTAATTTCTGGTTTGCTATCATGCTTATTTATGCATATGGAACCCTATTGGGGGTTATGATTGGCATGAATTTTTGACTCGTTATCGAGTCTCATTGTACTTGCTTACATGTTTTAAGACTTACTCTTATTCCGGTCATTTCCTAGCTAACTTTTGTACTTGTACTGCTTTGAGCCTAGTGAACGGCTTTTGGTAAATGAGATGACTTTTGTGTGAAATGTTGGGACTGATTTGAGGATATAATGAAGCCTTAATGGCTGGAAAAGTAAGAAATTTAGGGGAGGTGCTGCCCGATTTTATAGGCCGTTTGGTTCCTTTAAGTTGGATTTGCCTTTTTGTGGAAATGAAAGGCTTTTGGGTTGTTTGCGCCTAAGTCTTCATGTTACCTTTTCGTTTCTAAGAAAATCATGTTTTGCACCCTTGCATTAGTAACTATTTGGCGATGCATACGACTAGTAGTCGAGCCTCACATGTGCATTCTGTTTACTCAATTCTGGAAGTAAAACCTTCAATTGGTTTATTTTGATTATTTTAGGATTTCTTGGCGATTAAGGCCAATCTGAAGTGAAAACTTTTGAAGTTGAGCCGGTGAGTGTTCCACTACCTGCTACCCATTATGTGAAATATCTGAATATCTGAATACTTGATTTATGACTATTGAAGCCAAATACTGTTTTTGATAAAATGGAGGCGAGGGTGTACTTTATCACACTCGTTCTTCTATCTGTTCATATGCCAATTTTGAGTGCCTATCTGAATCTGCCGTCTGAATCTGCTATCTGAATCTGCTATTCTGTATCTGTATCTGAATCTGTTATCTGTGTCTGCATTTGTTCGGATTTCTATGACCTATGAGCTCAATCCTGTGGCTAAGTTATTCGAGTCGGGCCGGCAAGGGCCTGGACGATTAGATAACGAACCACGGTAGTCTGTTCGGGGATTTTTGGGTATTGAGACCCTTGATTCCGGTATACTCGAGTATTACCATTTCTGTTCGGTTACGGTGAGCGGGCCCGGTAAAGGGGTGTTTGGTGGACGGAATTCGGTGTAAAGAGGGGTCTACGGACGTTTTGGTTCTATATACGTTGACGGAGAGTCAACCGGTTTGGATCAAGTACTGCGCTGGAAATTTGGCTCCTGAGAGCCACCCGTATCCTTCTGATTTGAATCATTGGTTCCTTTGCTTTACATCTGGCATGTGTATCTGATTTGTTAAATGTGAAATGCCATGATTTTCTGCTATATGTTTGGTACCTCATTGAGCGCAAGCTCACCCCTTTCTGTTCCTTTTGTTTTCATTACAGGAACCTCTTTTGGAAATCATGATTTTGAAAAGCGAGTTGAGCTAGTTAGATAATCTTTTGTTCTTTTGTATAGCTCCTCGAGGGGAAGCAAACTCTAAATGTACTTCGTTTCACTGGTTCCATCTGAATTGTAAACCAAGCGACATGTATATATGAAAATGTTTTTTTTCCATGTGATTTTGGTAAGTTACTGTTAAGCTTGGCGGTTTTCAATCATTCAATTCTTTTGGGTCCTGTCTCGTGTAATATCGGATTTGTGTGTTTCGACTCCGTAGTCCTAGCGAGAGCTAGGCAGGCGGTCCGCCGAACCCTTTGGTTCGCCTTAGGGTAAGGTGGGGCTGTTACAGATATAGGGACAAATAAACAAGTGTGAAATGTTAATAAAATATCGTAGGGGTAGTGTGAAATGATAATAAAATATCGTTGAAGGGACAATATTTTTCTCTTAACTGTGAGGTTACACCCATAATTTTGTACATTCATATAGAGACTTTAGTGGGCTGAGTGCGCGTAATTGCCTCCACTTTTTCTCCGTCTCTGCATACCACGGTTATCAAAGGATTTTTCTTGTCTTTTTGTGATTTAGAATTAATCTTTTATTGATTGTCAAATTAAAAATTCTTTTATGCTAAAAGGTGAAAATGCATATCACATGTGCAAAAAAGCAAATTTTGAATTTGGATACAGATTATGTGTTAAGCATCTTCCCCCAATTAATGCAATAAAATTTTTGTATTAATAGTGTAGGAAAAGTTAATCCCTTAACTCATTTGTTATATTCTGTAAATGTTGTCAGGAAGACTGTTTCAGTACAAGATACTCCGGCACAGGTGGGAAAGATGTAGGTCCTGATGAATAAAAAAGAAAAAAAAAAAGAGCATGTCAAAGCAATCTTCACAATTTTTAGGCACCTTTGCATTCTGTGTATCTGATTATTTGCCTTGGTTGAGTTTGAGGGTGCCAGACATAGACGGTCATGAGAAAACTGTGAAGGAGGCTATAGGAGCGATCAGCAAGTACCATGGCTTCATCATAGAGGAAAGAATTGAGCAACAAAGAATCAATGGAGAAAAACAAGAGCCACAAGATTTAGTCCAAGTTATGATATCACTCAAAGATGCAAAAGGGAAGCCTTTTTTTTTTCAGAAGAGACCAAAACGATATGGTTGTAAGCACAACAATTATTTGAAGTATAGGATGCTCTTTTCTTTTCTTTTTTTTTTTTTCCTTTTATGCAGTTTCTAAGAATTTAATTTTGGTATGCATAGATTAGACATGGAGGAAGATTAAATGAAATTTGAACAAAGTATAAATAAAATAAGATTACACATTTAATACGACGGATTTGACTTATTAATTTCATAATTCTATAGCATTTGTAATCCCCTCCACAGTTATTCCAATTTTTCATCCAACTAAGACATATCTAATTTTAAAACAGCGAAACTTTGCACAAAATATATAAACTTGCTCTCTTTGAGCAAATAAGATTTCAATATTAGTACTATGTACGCATCAAACATGGTATATACATGAAACAGGCATGCATATTAATTTTTCTTTGCAATTTGGATTAAATATCCAACATAATTAAGAAAACTATTAAGATTTCGAATACATTATTTTGTAAGTCACATAGTTGACAAGACCTTAATACGGATATGAATTAAATCTGCATCTGAATATCAGACTGTTCCTTCAACAAAAAAAATCACTGTTACAAGGACGTTATACTGTGTAGTTTGTACCATAGATGAACCATTGTTAAGCCAACTCAAAACAAATAAAATGCCAGTAATATCTTTTCTACCTTTAACTGTATTCAAAGAGTTCTTTTAGTTATTCATTTTTGCAAACCTAAAGTCAAATCCTGCGTAAAAAAGAATATTTCAGGCTCCACCCAAATACACCCTTTAACTTGCCTCATGTTTCAGTGTCAGACACTGTTGTTGCGGATTACTTCATCCCAAAAGGCAGCGATGTGCTATTTGGCCGCCTTAGACTTGGTCGGAACCCTAAAGTGTGGCCAGGTGCCTCTGGAGTTTAAGTCCAGACTTTATTTCGATAAGGATAAATCGAGTAAAATGGAGCTAGTTCATGGAGCTAGAGTTAAGGTTCATCACCTTTAGTTCAGGTAAAGCGGCTAGTCCAGGGATTGCCATTGAGTGATGGCATTGGGAAGCATTTCGCAAGATTTTCTTGGAGCGAGCCACCAAATGAAGAAAAAAATTGGATTGGGATCTTCAGCTACATATTTTCATATTACAAAATATCACACTTCTTAAAGTGAAAAAAGTCTCATAAAAGAAGATATTTTGAAAGATGGATTCTTGTTCATTATTGTACGGGACACAGGTCAATTGAATATATAGTATAACAAGAGTGTAACATAGAAATTTATAATAGAAAATCTTTTGCCGAAAAGAGGCTTATGGGTCTCTCTCGAGCAAACCGGGCATGAATTCGAAATGCCTAAAGCCCTGAGTGCACATACAAGGCCACGTTTGTTTATTTTTTTCTTTTCATTCTATAAAAGAATAACCCAAAATTTTCTTGTTGATTTGCTTCCTGTGAATGCTTGTAATATAGATGAAGACGAGGGAAATATATGGAGAGGTTAGTCAAAAATAAATAAATGTATAAACTAATAGATCTTAGTGGGTCCTCAGAGACGTTTGAAGTGTATAATAGGAATTTGAATGAGAAAAATAAGTTGAAGTTAGGTTAATCAATCATGATTCTAGCTTTTTTTTATTGAATTTAAGTGAAAAAGGTCGAAACAGAACACCAGTTTATTCATTGGTTTGTGACGAGCCACCTCAACCTCCATTAAGACGTTTAATACGTTCTGTAGTAACTAGGAGACGAAGACTATCTTTCCATTTTCATTGTTCTGATTTTTTTCAACCTTTTCAAATAATGGAGAGAGTCAAGTGCAGAAATCAACATATTTTGAAAGTACCCCTCTTCCTCAAAGTCCTACTACCAAATTTGGACTCTAAAGACTAATCACCTGCTGGTATGCTTATATGAATTGATGGTAAAATTTTAAAATTAAATAGGTATTAGTATGACAGACAAAATTCAACTTGACACCTCTAAATTTGGAACTTAGAAATTTAACTTGAAATAATTACAAAAGATTACATCTTTCAAGTGTCTATAAAGGAAAATATGAAAAAAAAAAGAAGAAAACTTTACATGGCATGCCAAATATATTCAATTTTGATATATATATATATATATATATATATGTTGGATATGTTAACAGCTTTCTCAAAGTATTGGCATTATTAGTTCCATTTTCAAGGAGTATGCTTACAAAGGACAAGTTACTGAATGAAAAGAAATTTTAGTTGCACCGGCAATGAAAGGCAATAAACCAAAAAACAAGTAAGTTGAAGATATATTTGGGGAAGGGTTTAGTTGTGCGGTAAGGTGAAAGGGAATGTAAGTAGGGGTCCTGAATTCAATGCCTTGCATTTACTAAAAAAAAATAAAGTTGAAGTTCTATCTAAAATTGTTGGAGAAAATCAAAGGAAATTTTCAATGTGATTCAATTCAAAGATGGAGAAATATAATTATGAAGCGCAAATGTTTTAGATGTTATGGACCTTAGGGTAATCATGGGTACTCATTTTAGAGATATCTAGTCTTATTACCTGACCTGCATAAGTTGTTATTTCCATGTGTTCATGGGTTTAGCTCTCCATGATTTTCAAATAAAACTTGCTATACCCTCCTTTGGATGCATCATAAGACTAAGAACGAATTGCAAACTGCCTCTTTGAATTGACACTCTTTTGTCATTTCCCTCCTAAACTATGAATTGTAGCAATCTAAAACTTTTATACTATGATTTTCTACACATTACAAAAAATCATAAAAATTTTGGTTTTTTCTTTAAAAAAGACACCTAGAAATGGTGGGAGGTTGGGCATAAATCCCAACATATTTATTATAAAATTTTGGAAGAGTACATAATAAAAGGGGTATACCCTTTACTTTTGACTAATTGAAGATTCTACGAACCTCTAAATGATCTCAGCACACTCCGTAATTGAAGATTTTGCCTGTTTCTGAATACTGCTTTCTTTTCTTGACTTTCTTTGAAATCTCTTGGGTGAAGTGATCGTCATCAATGTCTTGGTCTCTGTCACTTTTGATTGATCTTCTTCTTCATACAAGAACAAGAAGACTTTAACGACTTCATTGTACATACCACTATGCATGTACAACCACTTCAATGGCTTGTGAAAATGTGTGACTCAATGAAGGATTGGAAAGTTGGGAAGCAACAATCGGAGAAAGAATTAGGGACCGCAAAGGTGAGAGCGTGTTACAAAGAACACGAGATAAAATATCATGGGGATTTTGATTTTGACCACTTAGATCAAAGTACATTGTTATATTGGTTTTCATATTAATTTATTTTGTGGACAACTTTATTAAATTGTAACATATTGGTTGTAGAACATATTAAAGTATTGAAATTGATAGTTTAAGATAAAAAATTGAAGTGAATGATAGTTTAGGGGAGCCATTTTGCAGATGATATTTACGATACACTTATTTTCATCATCATTAACCAACTGCATTTGATCAGAGGTTCGAACCCCACCTTCAGTGAAAAAATTTCAAAAGAAATGTCAGAACATTCCTTTGATCTAGTCAGGATTGTATACTTGTTAGTCCCTTATACAGTCTTTTTAACCTCCATTTCCTTATAAAATATGATAGATTACGTTATACAAATGTTATTATTGTTACCGAAAAAAAAGAAGGTTAACCAACTATATTTGGCCCTCTTGCAAATTGTCGCCCAGATTATTTTGTAGATTCAATGGATGCTGGACCCTTTTTTTATCCCTTGAAATAGTGCTGGACTCTAAACCCTTGACTTTGGAACTGAAACCCACTTTCCCTTTTCCCTGAAAATTTAGCCCCTTGAAATCTGATAATATATTAAGATATTCAGAAAATAAAGAGGAGAATCTGAATATACCTCAGATTATAAAAGGGAAAGTGGAAAGTGAGCCGAAGCCAGCCCGAACCCTTTTTATTTTTGGACTTAAAGCCAGCCGAACTTGACCCACCAAAATTATAAAAAGCTGAACTACGTTAGAACTAAAAATCTGAGTTGGATTCAATAATGAACTGACCTTGGGTAATGGCAAGTTGGGCTAATTAATAGCTAGCTTATTCTACTTAGATAAAACCAAAGTTTTTTGTAATTTTTATGTGCTTGGAAGTGTTTATGTTGAATTAAAAATTTTAAAATTAATTAAGATTGTTTAAGTGAAAAAAACAAAAAACTAAAAGATGATGCTCAATTTTAAAATATCAAAGATTTTTTTTAATAATATATGACTTAAAACTTATAGTAATTGGTAAAACATAAAACATTTAAAATTGGGCTAGCCCTAGTTAAGGCAGAAAGGTCGAGCCTTGATAATGGTAGCCCAAATACTCAGTGCTCGATTAAGGCTTCAGATTCGATCAAGCTTGGGCATAAACGGAGTCTGGCCCAAGATCAAAATTGGCAAACTATTTTTTTATTCACGTCAACGTCATTTATTGGTTTTTTTTTTTAATATATAAAGCCTTTCCCTATTCCCTCTCTATACCCCTTACCCCTGACCTTTAGGCCAGGAGTTCAATGTCAGGATCTGGCATTGAGTAGCTAACCTAAATTGCTTAAATTTTGTAATTGCAGAAGAGTCCTTGTAACTAATTCTTGTAAAGAGATAGACAGTGAGGAACAACAGAGAGAAGATGAAAACGAGAAACTGAATTCTGCTATTGCTTGCCCTTCACTCTTCTTTCTTAAATCCGACGTAGCAATTCATAACTGCCAAATATTACTAAAGCCTGTTTGATAATCCAGTTTAACAGTTAAATTTAATGGATTCAGATCTTAACATATTCAAACTTGTTGATAACAAAAAATTAAACATTTGAACTAATTAAGTGGCACTGAATTTTTTAGGTAAAACTTGCTCCCAAAATAAGTGATAAGCTATTCACTTATCACTAAATGTGATATGTACTCAAATATATTATATTTAATACTTAACAATTCAATAATTTAATTGATTCAAACTTCAGATTTCAGATTTCAGACTTCAGTTTTATCAAACGCATCCTAAGTGTGTTTGGATAGGAGATTATTTGAAATAATATTTAAAAATAATTATTATAATATTTTTATGATATGATATATGTAAGATAAAATGGTTATTAGAAATATAAAAGGTGAAATGAAAAATTTGTTTACGATACAAGTAAATAAAATATTATTACTTATTAGTTATCCAAATGAGTCTTTTGAAGTTTAGATCCTGACATCGAACTTTTAACGCTGGAGCTACCTGATGGCCAGGCTATTGGCCAACTTTATTGTGCTTGCTATCTCTCTCAGCCGTTTGAAACTCTCTCTCTCTTTGTTTGTCCTCCCAAATTCCATTAGTTAAAAATCGGGTCAGATACTCCAGATTAAATCATCAACAAGAGCTTTTCAATGTTTGACCACACGGCTCCCTTCCTATCTTTCCCAGACCAGAACCCATTTTTTGGTACTACAAACTTTTCCAAAAAGACTTGGTCTTTGGTCCTAAAAAACGAACTCTCCTCAACCGCGTTTTTCCATTCATCCATTCTCTTTTTCTCCAAAATCCACATCCCAAATGCCCTTAAAACCAAAACGTTACATACCTAAATCAAATACAAGAAAGAATACAAGAACCAAAACCAAAACCAAGTCATCATCTTCTCTTTAGCCTTTGCTCTTCTCACCATGAAAAAACCTTCTTCAACCAAATCATTTCTATGGCCATTTTTCACCAAACATTCTTCACTTTAGTTCTTTGCTTTCTTTCTTCTTTGCCATTCATTTGTCCACTTTCCACTGTATCAATATCTCAAGCTGGTAATCAAACGCTTGTTTGTGCATTAATTCCTTCATCTAAACAACAGTCACACCTTAACTGTACAAGCTTTCCTGAGGGAATCCCAATTCGAGTCAGCCCTTCTTTAACATCATTCTCTGCAATTGTAGGTGGAAACGGTTTCCTTTGTGCTTTGAGGCCATCTTCTTCCTCTACCTCAATCGTGTTCTGCTGGAGATTTTCAAGCAATGTTACCAACATGGCCCATAAGAGGATTTATGGCGGTCCAATTCTTGAAGAACTTGATGCTGGGAATTCCCACATTTGTGGGCTTGTTAGCAGGACTAAGCGACTCGAATGCTGGCAATGGAAGGAGTTCAATTCCACCCGCAACAGTTTGATCACTTCTAGTGTTGCTGTTGCAGAAAATTTTGTTTGTGGACTGCTGAAATCAGGAAAAATTCAGTGCTTAGGAAGTTTTGCTAATGTCACTGATCATGTTCCTGCTGGGATATTTACTGTTGTTGCCGCTGGTTTTCGACATGCCTGTGCCATTTCTTTGACTGGTACTCTGGAATGCTGGGGAGATATGGCAGGTGTGAAACCTTCAGGTCAGTTTAAATCTCTTGCTTTGGCTGAAAATCGCAGTTGTGCATTGAGGAGGCCAAATGGAACAGTGGCCTGCTGGGGAGAAAATAATTTTGATCTGCCTATTTATTTGCAGCAGACATCATTTATTTCTTTAGAAGCAAAAGGAAATATTTTCTGTGGTGTGGCAACATCTAACTATTCCTTGTTTTGTTGGGGCAATGATGAGATTTTGGATTCAAAATCCACAGTTTTCAACAGTGTAATTCCGGGTCCATGTAGAAAACAGTGCCCTTGTGAGCTTTTACCTAATTATGGTAGCTATTGCAGTCAAGGGCAGGTGATTTGTCAACCCTGTTCCATATTTCTCTCTTCAGATAAAAATCCAGCACCGGAATTGGCACCATCATCGCCATCGCCCTTGTTGCCAGTACCTAGAATGAATACCAAAAGTAGTAGTCAATGGAACAAGAAATTGGTAGCTTTCTTAGTTGTAGGTTGCATTGGTTCTTTGTCATTTTTAATAGTCCTCTGCTTCTTGTTTTACAAACATTGCAAGAATAAAGCATCCCGGGTCCACGATTCAGGTCCCATGGATGATCCTGCCAGAGCTCCTCAGAGTAGCCAGCAACAGGCACCGCCAGCATTGGAAAAGAAGCTAAGTCATTTGATTAGTTTGGGAAATGGGAATCGTTTGGAAGAGTTTTCTTTAGAAGTTCTGCTTAGGGCCACAAATAATTTCTCAGAGAAGCACAAGATTGGGACTGGGAGCTTTGGTTCAGTCTACATGGGAACACTAGACGATGGCCTCGAAGTAGCTATCAAGAGAGCTGAAATTTCATCGTGCTCATCATACCATCATGCTGGTGGTACAAAGCGTAGCCAAGAGGACAAGGACTACGCATTCCTTCATGAGCTAGAATTTTTGTCACGGCTTAATCATAGGAACTTAGTCAGACTGTTAGGTTACAGTGAAGATTGTAATGAGAGGGTTCTAGTCTATGAGTACTTGGACAACGGCACCCTCTTTGACCATATCCACAAACTCGAAAACTCCCCTCTAATGTCATGGGCTGCAAGAATTAAGGTAGCCCTTGATGCAGCTAGAGGAATTCAGTACCTCCACGAGTATGCAGTGCCACCAATCATACACAGGGACATCAAGTCCTCCAACATATTGCTGGACGCCACGTGGACTGCCAAGGTGTCTGATTTCGGGCTCTCGCTAATGGGGCCCCCGGATGATGTGTCATACCTCTCAATGAGCGCAGCTGGCACGGTTGGCTACATGGACCCCGAGTACTACAGACTGCAACAATTAACCACTAAGAGTGATGTTTACAGCTTTGGAGTGGTGTTACTAGAACTGTTATCAGG
This sequence comes from Coffea eugenioides, assembly GCF_003713205.1. Classification (NCBI taxonomy): domain Eukaryota; kingdom Viridiplantae; phylum Streptophyta; class Magnoliopsida; order Gentianales; family Rubiaceae; genus Coffea; species Coffea eugenioides. The sequence goes on from NC_040044.1 coordinate 14,419,569, forward strand.
GTGCAAGGCAATACACAAGAATAAGAATGATGTACCGAGAAATGTGGTTGATTTTGTAGTTCCCTACATAGTTCAAGATGAGATACACAGAGTTTTGGATCAGAGAATGCCTCCTCCAACACCATTTGAGATAGAAGCAGTGGCATATGTGGGATACCTTGCTGCAGATTGTGTAAGACTAGAAGGTCGGGATAGACCAACCATGACAGAAATTGTAAATAGTTTAGAAAGAGCCTTAGCTGCTTGTTTGGCAACACCAAGGCTGTCAAGGTCCTCTACTGGCTCTTCTGTGTAGCTCCCTTGCCTTAACTATACACGTCAATACATTGCACAATTTTCCACAGCAATCTCTTTTTCCTTTCTTCTTTTTGCTTTTTCTGTTTTTTGAAGTTGTACAAATTCGAACCCTACTTTCATATGGATTTCTTGACCAACTTGTTTATTAACATGAGGTATTAGAGTTAGACCAGTGTAATTACGAAACTTCCAAGTCTCTCCTTTTATTTTTCCATGTGCATCCCAGCCCATTGAATTTTGTCTCTTGCTGATTTTCAAAGTTTGGTCGGGTCTAGTTCAGGAGCAGATTCTGCAAGCGTCATTCAAATGGAAAGCCATAGAGGACTGTACTAACTTTGAATGGAAGCTTCGTTTAATCAACAACCACAGAGGGGTCTCTTTCTCGAGAAATTATATAGGGCAAATTACACTTTAACCGCTATGGTTTATTGTTTTCTAACATAACCCCCATATAGTTTCAAAAGTTATATATAACTCCCTCATAATTTGGATTAAAGTGTCAAAGTGACGAAATTTACAATCCACAACGGAGTTAGCTAAAATGTCAAAAATACTCCTATATAAGGTTGAAAGTTATTTATTAATCACAGGGGTTTATGTATATATATTGAAAATCATAAAGGTGTTATATCGTAAAACACTAAACCATAAGAGGGTTATATAATAAAATATAAAACCATACGGGATTAAAATGTCATGCATATTATATTTATATATTTTGATCACTTCAGCCATTTTAGTTTTCAAACAAGGGTAATTTCGATATTTTCATAGGTTCCGTTACGTATGATAATTTCCATTATTTTAACACTTTAATCCAAACTATGAAAGAGTTATATATAGATTTTAAAACTATAGAGAGGGTTTTGTGAAAATTAGCTATACCATAAGGGGGTAAAGTGTAATTTATCCAATTAGATATTAACCTGGCGTCATTTTGCCTAATGAGATATGACTTTGTTAGCATACCTCAGCCTTACATGTAAGGTACCAACTTGCTCTACAATTGGCTTATGATATAACCATGAACATGAAGTTGCTGATGGGAGGAATCTAATTATCAAAAATACAAAGACGAAAAGATGAGAAAAGGAAATGGGAGTTGGCGTTGAACCTGGCGTTGAACTCAGGACCAGGTACTCATTCACTTTCTTCTTCTGCAACAATGAAGACAAAGTCAACATTGTTAAAGCAGTATTTGTCTTAGAGTAAGATTGGGGAAATGATTGTCTAGAGATGCAGTCAACTTCTCATTGCAATTTCAAGGATGTATGTTTACTAAGTCAACTCGCGACTACCAATAGAAACAAATACTTGTCATGCTTTCCATATTGTTCCGTATTTTTCAATTTTGAATGTTCCAAAATATTTGTCACGTTGAAAAAGTTAAAACACTTTTTAGTAGCTTTTTTCAATATAGTCACTTCCTTTAATCATATATATGTTACCGTTCAAATTCAATTGAATTTGTGAAGGTAAGATGAAAAAAAGAAATACAAACATTACAATCAAACCATTATTTTCAAAAGATTTGATTCCCGAAATATGACAAAATAATTAGGACGAATGGAGTATTACATTTACCTGGTTGTGTACAAAAGATTGAGAAGAGTCTATCACCTGTTGCTGTAACTTTTCAACCGCCACATCAATTCTATCACTATTTGAAGCCAAATAAAAAGAGGGAAATGGTAAGAATATTCAAGAAAAAGAAAGTGTCAACCAACGTAACATAGATGATGAATTTTTATGCCAGCCCACGTATACAAAAAGTTGTGTAAAGTGGCTGAAGGGTGGTGAATACTGAATACTAATATCTGAAAGATATGAACAAAGCGGAATTTGGCGTGGCAATAGCTTTAAATTTAGAAGAATCACCAGCTTAGATATTGTCAAACATTTTGTTTCTAATTTCTGCCAATCATTTATTATTGCTTTAGGGCTGTAACTGAAGTCACAATGCTGTCCAAAACTAAAATCCCTTTATCGTAGTTAAGCTTAAGTATTAGATTAAACGGTTCCACAGACAACCGGACAGGTAAACTAATTATTTATCAATCGGCTCCAGAGATACTATCAACATTTGACATGGATACCTTCCATTGACTGGGTAATCAATAACATACAACAATTAGGCCTTTCATCTATTGATTAACGATGAAGACCCCCAGATTTTAGATTGAAATTCTCTCCTCTCTCTCTCTTTCTCTCTCCACTTATTAAATCCTACCCTCTTCTACTAGAAAAAAATAAAAAAAAAAATTTAAACCCTTTATTTACTGTTTGCAGGTGGTTGTCTAAATGAAAGTGATTTTGAACTATAACTTAGCTTAGGTAAGATATGAAAGAACCGGTTACTGATGCATCAAGTTAGATGCAATAAAAATGAAGGATTTGGCTAACAGGTACTTCGGTTAAAATAGGTTCAAGTGTTAATTTTGTCGGAAAGATTGAAATTAATTTTTAAGGTTTCAATTGTTAATTTTTTTGATAAGAGTGAAATTAAATTTTGAAAAGTTTCTTAAAGCAATGAAGTAATAAATATGAATTTGTGCATTTACATGGTAATTTATATGTAATTCAGGTGTTTCAATGGGTGTTTGGAGGCACTTACTGCAAAAAAAAAAAAAAAAAAAATCTTGAAATGAAATCCAACTTTGCTTTAACTATATATATTTTGCCAAGACAAAAAACTTACGTTGGCATGGTCTATGCATAGTTGTCAAAATCGCGATCCGGATCGTATTCAGAGTCACAAATCATATTAATCTATGTAGGATCGTGTAGGATCGTAGCAGGATCGTGTAGGATCGTAGGATCGTACGATCCTACAATTTTTTGTAAATTTGTGAAATACGAAGCTCCATTTTGCAAGTAAATGAAAATATTTGTGGTATATTTGTAATTTATCAAAGAATTGCAGCCTTTAATTGCAATTAGGAGCTTTTGGATCTTACGATCCTACTATCCGATTCTGTGAAAATAAAATCGATCATACGTAGGATCCCGATTTTATAAACCTTGGGTCTACGGCTCCACCTGTAAACTGAGTGGTGCAAACTTTATCACATCATCAGTACAAATTAAATATCTAGAAACTAGAACTGTGCCCAACTCAAAGCATAGTTATTAAACCTAACAAAGCAACTACATCACTGGATCAAAATTGCGGATGACAAGTTGCACCAGTGAGTCACTAAAATAATATTTATAAATAGAAAAAGTAATTTTAATATATGTAGAATATAAATGAAGTACTTTTAGAAACTAATTATTGTATTTAAAAACATATATAATTAATATATAAATCACCATCGGACCACATTTAAATGATGATCCAATGGTCAAATTTTGTCAAAAGCATACAGATACTTTGTCTCAAAAAAAAGACCCACAATTAAAAAAGAAAGTTCAATGGAAAATTCGAAACGGATTTTCAATTGAACCAACAAGTTTAACGGATTTGACTGGTTAACTCCTTATCTAGTCCAGTTAAAGGTCTAACCCTACCTGGTGGACTATTCACTGGATAGAATGGTTCAACCGCTAAAATTCACAACTAAAACCAAAAGGTTTAGACTTCCAATTCATCAGTAAACCATTAACTCTACTAAAGAGTATAGTTTAATTATACGAGAAAACTCTCTGCATGCCTGCCATTAACATTCCGACGAGTATTTAGGTAGAAAATGATTCCGGCGAACAAATCCAAGGCCGACGGTGCCATAATGTCCGCAAGAGCATTTATCCTAGCCCTCTTCTGTTGCCTTCTATCACAAAGAAACTTTTGAAGAGCACCAAGAAAGCAGCGTGGAAAATCTAGGATTCATGAAAAATCTTGGCTCTTTTTTGTAAAAACGAAAATTCAGGTTTGTAGATCTTAAGGTATTGTAGTAAAAGTTTTGTTTCTTTTCAAATTAATAATAATAATAATAATAATAATTAACTTTTTTGGTTTTCCCTTTTTGCCTTTTCCATTTCTGGAAGAAGAAGACGAGAAGAGACGGAAAGCTGGGAAAATCTTCGTTGCAATGTCCCGGGTCCGGGATTGTTCCCCCGCCCCCCCACCCCCCGGGCGGCCTCCCTCTCCCCCTAGAGATTATTGACAATTAGCTTTTAGCTTTGTATTCTCCCTATATAAATGCAAGACAAACTTGATTTGTTCCCATATATATGATTTTCCAAGAATTAATTCCAATATCACCTTCAGCAAGAAAATAACGTAATATAAGGGTGAGACAAAGTTTACCCAGTGAAGTAGAGAGCAGAATTGTCGGATATGGATGCTTAGTCCATGCTAATGATGTAGCCAATTTTGAGCCACTTAGTCTACAAACTGACGGTGTCATCGAATATCAAGTCTATCCAAGTATTTGTCTTTCAACAAACAAGTAGTAAATTTACACCGGTCTCGACTCGAGTAAATCTGATTTTCAAAGATTTGATAATCTAAATTATACCACACTATATGATAAAATAATGTGACACAATTTAAACCATTGAGCCTTTAAAGATCAGACTATCCAAGTGTGACCTCTTACACCACTCAAAATAGATACCCGAGGTATTACAATTTGCATAGGTGCACAACGACCGGGTCAACTGCATTCGAACATCATTTGCAAGCGTTGGCCGTCATTACAAAACATCAAGACCTCACACAAGAAAACGACCATTTATACCAACAGTGCTTATGAAGTAAATGCAATAGAAAAACATGTAACTGCTATTGTCCTTGGTCAAAGCAAACTTGGATTTCATAATACTGAAGGCTACCAAAATAATATGATGTGACCATTAGATGCCAAAGAATACTGCGACGGCAAATTAGTTATAGTCATTAACAATTCCATGACCGGAAATCTGACAATTCAACAGCAAAAGTTATTCTTCAGAAGATAATACAACAATTTGCAGAGTGTTGATGGCTGGGGGAAGAAAACACAAAAACGCAAAAGTAACAGTAGCAGATAAATTTGGACAATGGACACTGCAATAGTACATACAACTTTGGTTGTCGCATGTATATTTGCACTAGTATACAAGGGAAGAATCCATCAAGCTATCAGCCATTAATCTTGTAAGTACTTGTCATAAAAATTTCCTGCTTTCTCACCTAGCAAAATCCTAATCTTTCTTCTGTATGATTTCAATCATTTCCGGACTTACTGTTCTAAGCTATTGCAGATCCTATCTTTTCTGCCCTTTGCTCCAGCAGCTTTGTTAATGCAGAATCTATCTGCGCAAATACAGCCTCCTTGGAAACACTTCCATCCACCTACCACCAAATCCCAGCCAAGAAGATTCTCCAATTAAACTTAAAGCAACATCAGTAACTATAACGAACAAAAGACAAACAGCGGGAGAGGATAAACAAAGAATTTACGCTAATTGATCTGCTGAAAAGTTCTTTTTATTTGTATGAATAAAAAGTAGACTATCAGAAATGAAGAATTATGCATACCATGTGGACGTGAGAGGAAATGAAGGAATAGTTGGAAAGGCACGAGAAAGAGATGATTACAAGAGTTACTGAGCTAAAAGAAAATCTTTTGGTTGTGCTATAAATCAGGAATGGCCAGTTCTTTTTTCAATTTACATGTTCCACCAACTACCCCTCTTACAACAGATAGGACATGGAACCTTTCTGGCTGTTTACTAAACCAGGTTTAAGTTGTAAAAGGCCTCTTCTATTTCCATTATATCTTCCCCCACAAGCCATTCTTGCAACAAATAGCGCATGGAATTCATTTTTCTTGCAATGCTGCACAGGTTGCCCATCATGTTAGATCTGGCCTCATAATTATTGCAAGATTTTCAGGCAACAAAATTGTCAATAAATAAAAGGTCAGCTTAAGCTTCCATTATAATTAAAAACAAATAGCAAAATCACACTATGAACAAGGCATTGCATAACTTTTATCTGCCATGGGAAGCCCACATAGGATAAAATGGAACAGTTCATTACATGCTAAAATGGTCATTCAGCATTTGAGTTAAAATGTTAATACCAAGAGTTCAACAAGCGTTTAATATCCACTGATGGAACAACTCAACAAATTTGGTTCATCATGCAAAATATTTATAACTGCACTAAAACAGAATTTGACTCATTAGAAGCATAACTCAGAGTTAGAATCAATGCATTGCAGATTCTCTTAAGCTCACTACTGCAACATCAGAAGAGGACCTCAAGGATTAACTGGTATACTCTCACATATAAATAGTCTGTTCTTTTACTGCGTTAAATTTAGATAAGTTTCATCCAGTATGAAATTTGGTAACTTCTCATTTAGTTACACTTTTACACCATTTATCTTCTATTCCTCCAATCCTAGACAATTAGGGTTGAATATGCATATATACTATATAGCCAGTTCAAATAAACTAGCACATGTCAGGTTAAGTAAACCCTTACTTGACAATGAAAAAGTTATATAGGGGATGCATATAAAACATGTTAAAGATGATAACAAAATCAATTATTGTCAGTTTAATAAATCTTCAAAAACACCAAAAATCTCGTACTAGAATAAGTCCTCTACTCTTTTTACCCCACCTCAGAAATTTTGTAGTGGATTCTAAGTATATTTGGTTTGTACCAGCAGAACCCCAGACCACCTTTATGTTGCAAAAACTCCAAGCATTATTTTCTACCCAATAAAGAGCATCTTAGAGATATCCACTAACCTTATACATCCTATACCAATAGCTAAGGTGTAACTAAGATAAAGACGTTTTTTAATCTTCAGTAATAATTAGTTGCTCACTGAGGTTAGTGGTCTTTCCTGAAGCAAATAAAATTTCATAGGACCACCTACACTAGCTAATTGAGATTGCAGGTTTGCCCTTGAAGCAAATAAAAATTCACAGGACTACCTCAACTTCAACATTACTTAAACAAAAGAATATTAGTATGGTTAGCATGTCAATGCACAAGGGTTTTTGACATTCCATGAAAAAAATTCTAGCAGCTTGTTGAACAATGCTCCAAGGGAATATTAAGTCGTGTCTATCCTCACAATCAAAAAGAATCTTTTCTAAAATAGCTACATAACAAGAATTTAGGTACAAAGATGGAGGTTTGACACATAAGACCTCATTAATTCAAACCCTATCACTCCTAATTGGTCAAGAGGGGATAATGTCCTTATCAGAGGAGACCTATCAATTTTCATTCCGAAAGTACCAACAAGTAAATCGTCTTTCTTTTCTTCTTGTACATAATCTTTCCTCTTGACTTTCTATTGATGCGTTTGACTAAGCTAGAATAAGCTATTAAACAATTTTTGGTTTTGTATTCAGCAACCATAACCAAAAAGGAAAAAGATTCTTCAAATGCTACTCATATTTTTGCTTCTTAGAGCAGTTACGTGCTTCTTAATTGGATTTATGCATCTTATTTTGTTTTGTTATCAACAATGTCCATGAAAGTAGGAGATAAGAATTTCAAAATAGGCAAATACAGTCCAGCCCCTTTTTTATCCTAAAGAGGAACGGTCTAGTTTATTGAGTTGGAGAGGGAGAGATAAGAATTCTTGCTGGCTTTCTCACTAGACTCTGATAGCAAAATAGATAGTTATTACCTGTTCATATCTATGGCAGCAAGTGCATTTAACTTTTTTCTAGTAACCACAATAAGTGCTTGGAATTCTGTCTAGTGCCTTAGTTCAACTTTGAAGTCGTAAATGTACTAATAATGGCAAATTTATGCAAACTAGTATGATGAAGACAATTTTTGCTATGACGTGCTTATCATTTATCTAATTCAATTTTCTCCGGGTAGCCTTCATAAGAACCAACATTTCATGAAAATTAAGGCTTTAACTATGACCCAAAAAATAAAAATCAAAGGATACAAAACTTAGAAAAAAAATACCTCCAGCACAAAAATACAAAGAAAACAGAGGATATTTGCAAAAATCATGTAATCCTATGAAAATCCACATGTATTACATGCGTTTTGTATGATATTTTCAGGTACAGATTGGTAAGTTTTCAGCATCAAATATCCACCCAAAGTTTGAGGGACATTCACAAGATATGCAGCACAACAAACAGAAGGTAAACGTCATGTACCTTGATGATAGTATCTTCAAACATCGCAAGCACTGATGCCACATTCTGATGATGAGTGTGCAATCGGAGTTTAACCTACCAAGAAAGATATGTTGTGACAATGAATAAGGTAATGATTTGCATAAACAAGTTCATCAAATAACTATCAACCAGGTTACATAGAAGATTATACAATCAAGATTATTCCTTTTTTCAACAAGAGACTGGTGAGAGTGATCTTAACATGCCTTTTCTTCTGTGTCATCAAATCGTTGAGTAAGCCTTGCAGCAATTTCTTCTGTCTCTGGGGGAGAATACTTTAAATGGTATATCTTACCAGTAACTGGATCTAACCTCCGGCCAACAACCCTCTCAACTAGGATCTCCTCAGGGACCTGTTAACAACACAATTTGCCATGCCCACATCAACTATTTGTCTTCCTTATGAAATATGGTTGGACCGAAGCAAGGACAAGAAAAACTGCTAGAATGCACGTATCTGATGTTTTAGATACTAGCCCACCCACCAGACACACAAAAGCAGTAGGTGCAGACAAACCGAAAAGCCAAGATAACTGTGCCTATGTAAACAAGTATTCTTTCAGTACCCAGCCAATCCTCGACCTCCAGTGCTGGCCATATATACTTGTTCCCTGTAAAATTTCTGCCTCGTGTGCATAATTTGAGCCCAAAAAAAAAGACAGCATAAATGTAATTTATGGTTTTCTGCCATGAAACTCCTTGTAGAAGAGGAGACAATTTTGAAATCCACATTAATTATTGAGATCCAATTGTCTGACTTCATACTGGCCCTAGGATGATATTCATGATCACATACTACCTTCTAAATGAAAATGAGATTAACTGCTCATTAAGTATTAGAGGAAACTGTGAAACCTCACTTCAAGGAGAATGAAGAGCTCTGGGTGGAAACCATATCCTTGAAGTTTAGTTGCTTGTGATAAGCTCCGAGGATATCCATCCAAAAGCCAACCTTTATCTTGAGAATCAGGTTGCATCAACCGCTCTTTAACCATCTGAAATGAATGAAAGTCCAGGATTTGATCTCCCAAAACAACAAAAGAAATTGCATGTTCTACAAGAAAACATACCATGACAACTATTTCATCTGGGACCAACTGTCCTATATCCATGTATTCCTTTGCTCGCTTTCCATTGTCACTTCCAGAAGCAATTTCAGCCCTCAACAGATCTCCAGCTGCAACGTGCACCAAATCATACTGCACAAATGAGGATGACTTCGTTCAATCTGTTTTTGTTCACGCAGTAATCTAAAATGAGATGAGTTTAAATTGTGTGGTTCACAAAGAAATGACAGAACAGTAAAGTCGATGCCCAAAAAGAATTTAAAAGGCAGAAAACCAATAACATAAAGGCTGATTAACGCAATTTATCAGAACCATATTGATGTCATAATACAGTGATTTTTTCCTTCACAAGTTGTTCTAATTTCATGTTCCTTGTCAGACATTTTTTTGACTGACATTAATCGCTGCCTCCGAAATTTATGCAACATCAAATTACAGATTTTTTTCAAATTTACAGTTTACTATTCCAAAAGAATAGCCATCTTGAATGGCATTTACACATCATTTAGCAAGTTTTCATCATTCTCCTAACATCATTGTTTGTTTTTAGGCCAAACCAAACACCAAAAACAATATTCTGTAATTCATGATTGCGGTTTTCTAATCAGTTTACTTTCAGAACATAAGCAAAATTTGCAGAAGAGTAAAACTGCCATGAGATTAAAAATAGAAATACAGTCAAGCATGGTGACAGATTTGAGCACATTCCACAAAAGGGTTATTTTTATTACTATACATGAGCAAAATAGTCCATAGGAATCCATTAACAGATGTATCATATTATCAATAACAATTCCCTTAGTCAATCCTATTTATAAATCATAACAAAGATGATTACGTTACCATTATTATTCCAATTTAATTTTGAACCTCATTGTCACTTGAAATACTTAAATCTAATAAACACAAAAATAATTTCCAACTATTCTTCCTTCTTCTTAAACATCAACCACAAGAAAAAGTTCAATTATATCAACGATAAACCCTAATAAAATCCCAAAAAGTTTTACAACGCATAAAAATTCAATTGCTAACTGAAAAAAAAAATTTACCTTTTTTTTAATGAGCTCACATTGTGTTCCTTTACCAGAAGCCGGAGCTCCGGAAATCATTATCTTCAACGGCTCTGATTTGTTCGCCGCCGCCGCCACAACCTTTAAAAATTTTTTTATCAATTTGCAGATAATATAATAAAAGAACTTGAAAAGTGCAAAAAAAAAAAAGAAATAAGAAAAGCAACAGCATAAACAAAACAAAACAAAAAGAAGCTGATGAATAATTTGGAGATGCGACGTCGTTTTCACTTACCAAGGCTTTAGGACTTCTCGAAGACGAAGCTCGGCTTGATCGGACATGGAATAAAGTTAAGGAATCATTGGAATTAATTAACGAACTGGATTTAGGAAAAGAAAGCTGATTAAGAGAAGAATTAGTAGTTAATAAGGGCTTGTTTGGCAGTGAAGGAGAATTCAAGAAGCTCACGGATGAAGAGTTGAGCGAAGCCATTGTTGTTTGGTGAGTCAGTTCTTTCCTCTCAGCTCTCTTTCTTTCTTTCTTTCTTTTTCAGCTGAGGGAAGCAGAAATAAATAAGAGTTCGTTGAAATGTTTTGTTATGTCCAAACAAAGAATCGGTGGTACGAGCCTAACGTGTCGTTTTGTATTTTTATTTAATAAATTTCTGCTGTCCAGTAATGGTTGAATTTGACTGGGAAAAAAAAAAACTGGTTGAAGGTGTAGAGAAGAAGAAGAAAGAGGCGGCAATGCAAATGTTCTCACGTGGTGCACGAGAGGAAACTAATAGTATAATGCAAGGTGAATTTTGAAATATATATGTATATATTTTGGTTCTGGACATTAGTATTAGAGTAAATCTTATGACTTACACTTTTTTTTTTATTACTTGTCATCATCTACATTTACACCTACTCCTAATCCTAATCTAACCTATTGTGGAGGGTGACCCGACAGGGTCACGGGAACCGATAGGGACTAAACCACCATCGGACCATGTGGGTACTGCACCCACATGAATCTTAAACAAAGCCACATTAAGTGGCAACTTTTTTATGGGAGACAAAGGTCGAATCCTTGACCTTTCACCCCACATTAAAGGTGTGGCCAATTCCACTAAAGGGAGTTGGTGCTTATGGCTCATACTTGTGTAGACCCAATTTTAAAAAATTTAATAGTCCAAATTATGCCACATTATATTACTAAGTGGTGTAGCACAATTTGCGTCATTGGATCTTTAAAAATCGGGTCTACCCAAGTTTTGATCAAATCTTATATATACTGAGAACGTATACACTATCACAATTGAATAAACGACACATGAGCAAAATTTGAAATTTGAAATTTAAATTTAAATGATTTGTTATGCACGTGTGGCCTTGTTTGGATTGTGAATTTATGTAGAAAAAATTTTACGTAAACACATTTCGTTATTGTCTTTTTACCTCACATATATCAAATCATTATAGTACATTTTTCTATAAAAACTCCCTGAAAATAGTAATCCAAACGTCAGTGTATAAAAGATTAATCCTTATTATTAATGCTATTAATTTGTTGAAGTACTATAGAAACAATAGCAATAAATTGTCCAAAGAAGTTGAACAGTGTTGGTTATTAATTGGCAAAATTTGCTACAAAGCTCATCATCACTGATGTAAAGTGGGAATTAGATTCACCCTGTGGCTTAGAAGTAAGGCAGAGAGTTCATTCAGGGTAGTTGCTCTACTCTATAACTGTTAATGCTTGCATAGGCACATTTTTATTAATACAAATATAAATGACATTTTGGTTAAAAAAAACAAAAAAGCAAAGAGCAATAAATTGCAAGATATCACACCTAATTAGCATTCTTGGAATTACTCCCCACTTGGTGATCTCAATCATTTCTACTATGGTGTGCTCAACGTAACAGCAATGTTGGTGTGACACACATGCTTGTGTATAAGTTTTTTTCTATTGGATATTTATTAAACATTCATTAACACCCATAAATTTTTATATTAAAATGCCCAATCACAATTATTGTACCACTGCATTTAAATAAAAAAGAAAAAGAAATTAAATGAATATCATGCATGATAGCATTAATAAAAAAAGAAAAAGAAAAACTTACCGCAAGCTTATGTAAGTGCTAGATTGGCTTTAGTTACCTTTTGAAATGTCATGCCATTGTAAATCAACAAATGTGGATTAGATGAGATCAGTGACTTTGAAGCCTGAAGAATACATGTTTAGAGGTGGCAATTTGTCCCAAGTCCCAATGGGTTACCCATGCCCATGGGGACTTTGGGCGGGATGGGTATTGAATTTTGATATTGGGTTTAAAATGGGACAAATCCCAATTGTACCCATTAATTGATGGGAATACTTGGGAAATACTTGGGTACCCATTGGGCTCAAATAACAAGGGCTCTGTTTGGTTTAGCTATTTTTGGGGGGTATTTTTGAAATATTTTATTATAGCAGTGTTTATGAAAAATTTTTACTATAAAATTTTTTTGAAATATTTGATATACTAATATGGATGGGATGTTTTTTGAGTTATTGTATATTACTGTAACATTGTATTTGAAAAACTTATTTTTTGAAAAAATAGCCAATCCAAACGGAGTCTTAGATTAAAAAATTATCTTTAACAATTTTTATAGTCATACTAGAGAATATAATCTAGTAGTTGTCCTAGTCATTATCCACAAGAATTTTCAACATTTCAGTCAATTTAGACCTGTCATCTTTGGACAATGATGAGGATAAATATTCAACACCTTAAGTACCTTGGTCATCTTGATATATGTTGGAATATGACTGTATATCTATTTTTTTCTTTATTTGTTAATCCAATTTTTTATGGGAATCCTGAGTATAAAGCACTTGCATGTTTATGTAATAAAACTAAAAAAAATTTAATAAATCAAAAATATTAAAATTATATAAAAAATAAAAATGAATTAAAGGAAAAAAATATGTAGAAAATAGATTTGGGTATTGGGCGGGATCAATCTAAACCCATCCCAAAGTGATCCCGCCCAAGTTAGTCCCAAAACACATATGGATAAGGTTGGGCCCAAACCCATATGACTCGGTTCCATCACAAACCCAAGCAAATCCCGCCCATCCCGCCCATTTTGCCACCTCTATACATGTTCATCTACTATGCTCTTTGAAAAGCCTTTGGACGATTGCTGCGCGCATGTTATACAATTTGCGTCATCAAATTAAAGAGGAACATTCTAAGCAAAAAATGCAAATGAAAATAGAAACAAAGCACCACGTTATTTATGCATAACTCATAATTATGTTGGAACCCGTGATTATTCCATTACTTTAAATTTAGAGAGCAAACCAATTAAGTAAGAAATAATAGTCAAAACTCATTTTTGCTCAGCTTTCTGGCCACAAGACGCATGTTTCTTCGCATGCACATAATTTCAAGGCCAAAATGAGAACAAAATTCATTTCCCTCCTTAAAAAGAAAAACCTCCCATTTCTCTAAATTTTCATCCATCAAACTCTTTATACACAAGACTTATTATTTATGCAATTTAGGATTCTCATTTTGGACAATCGACTGTGGAAGCTTCTACTCAACGGAGTGTACTTGGTCTGATGAATATCGCCTATTATGGTACTATTTCTTAGTGGTGGTATACAATCAGTTTGCACACCGATAAAAGCCTTTATATTGAAGTTCTTTTTCTATTATTTCTTTCTGTCATACTCTTAAGAGCAGACTGATTGCACCTACAACCAAAATGGAAATTGAAAGTTTCATTTTACCTTGGCAATTATAGGCACATGAAGTAGGCACGCTTTCTTTTTTTTTTTTTTGCCAGAAAACTAAGCAAAAAATGAGCTTTGGAACCAAAGAGGCAAAATTTTTATATTTGAGAGACTATTTTGGCTGATTTTAAATGTGATAGACTAAAAAAGTTTTTTCTAAAAACGTGAGAGACCAAATTGACAATTTTTCCCTTTCTTGACACTGATGAGATAGCCAAGTCATCGCAGCCTTCCACTAAGACAAAATTATGGACTGTAACATTTCATAAAGAAATTCTTTTGTGAAGTTTAAATGCCTCTTGCTTTTCAAGTCTAAAATGTCATTAACAAATTTTTCGAATTCTTGGTCAGTAAACGGTGAGCAGAAGTGGAGAATTGTGCAATTGTCCAAAAAAAAAAAATTATTGATAAGAAGTGAATGTTTACACCAATTTGATGTACATAACCATATTTAGTTGAAAGAATGTCGTAGACAAGAAGTAGATATGTATTACAATTTTTTAGTTCGTGAGTTTTTGTTATACATAATAACATATCTGTTTGGCAACTTTCAATGGTTAGTAGGACCATTTCAACCTTTTTTGTGAGTGTTGACACTGTACACCAACCAACCTGCTTTTCATTGTGAAGATGCAATTTTGCAATACATGATGAACACCAGCTTGAAAATTCAAGTGCTTATCTCTTCAAATATCCATTGGTATGTATAGCTGTTGGATATGGAAATTAATTGGAATTTGTTCATCAAATGTCATTGCATGCTTCCCCTACTTATTTATGGTCATTGTATAGATGTCATAATTTGGATGTCTTAGCAATCAAATCCTTAAGCACTATTTGCTGAGAAAAGCATTATATATATATGTGTGTGTGTGTGTCTTTATGACATAAACATTTATAGAAACACTGGAAAGAACCATTATTCCACTATTCAGTTAGTCCAAAATCACATTCCCAAGATAAGGACATAATTTTCAACTATAGCAACAGTAGGTTAAGATATTTCAATTTGACTGTGTCTACAAGTTGTTGAGAAATTAAATAAGGTAAAAATTAAAGGAGTAGTTGGCTCTTGGCCGCGCTTGTAAGAATATTCAATGACGCCAGAAGTGGAATTTCCACATTTCCAAAATCATACATGCAGAGTGTGGCACACATTAATAGACTTCAAGCAGAAAGTATGTGTATTGATTTAATGTGTATACAACTTGGAACTCGAGAAAAATATTATACAAACAAATCCCTCATCTTGTTTTTTCTTTCTTTTTTGTTTGCTTTTTTGTTTTTTGCCCACCTATTCAATCGACAAACCAAAACAAAAATTTCAGAAAACTTCCCAAGATAGGGGTGGAAAAACAGGGGTGGCTGTGCTCCCATCGAGCTTATTGGACCCCTTGTCTCAATGCACAAAAGCTTCTGTAAAATTAGAAAAAGGAAATATTAAGTTTAAAAAAAATGGCCGAGTGTGTTTGGATTGTAAATTATTTGAGATATTTTTACTGTAGCACTTTTTGTGATGTGATGTATGTGAGATAAAAAGATAATTGAAAAGATAAAAAAGTGTATTGAAAATTATAATGGTAATGTAAGTAAATATATTTGAACAAATAATCTCCTATCCAAGTGCACATATATGATATAATAATGATTTATCAATTTATCTTAGATAGTGATGATTAGACACTAGTCTTTGTTAACAATCATGCTTGAGCACAATAGTTACATGTAGCTACTAAAGTCATGGTCAGTGGCGGCGCCACACTACGTTGAGAGCAGGCAATTGTTCTTGTGGACTTCATAAAATTTAAAGAATAGTCTTACAACAATTAAATATTTATATTTTTATATAAATGAATCTTTCTTATACTGTTAGTGTATACACTGATGGGATTAAATGAATGTCACATCATCTGAATTTAAATTTAAATATCAAATTTTATATATATGACATGCATCTAAACCTGTTAATATATACAGTATTAGTGTATAAAAAATTTACTCTTTTTACATTGTCTTTCTATGTTTTGAGAAATTCTCATTCCCTTTAAAGATATTGCTAAACAACTAATTTTTGAAACATCTTTACTATAATACAAATATTTTAAAGCTATTAAAACACAAAATTATTCACTACTTGAATAAGAAATAAATTCATTAATTTCGCTACACAAAAAAACTCATAATAGAAAAATATCTTTAATAAAATTCTCTTTCCATAATAATGGCATCATTTTAGATATACAATATTGCCTCCACTGACCATACGTCCAGTTTCTACTGCTGGTCTTGGTGTTTAAAGGATCTCAATTCGAGATGCTTCAACTCTCCTACAGGACAGTTGAAGCCTTGTGCCTGTGCAGCAATGTCGTTTGTATTTGTCGGCCTCGATCATGGTGGAGATACTTCCATGCCATGCTATACGTAACTTTGTTGTTTTTCCCACATTTTTTTTTTGTTTCCCTAAAATTTTCACTAACAGCAAATTTGGTATGTAATTTCATTCACTTTCAACAAGACAATTGACAAAATTGAATTCATCATTTTTTTTAAATCACGCGCGTGAAAGTGATGGGGGTTAGACATAAAATCCGACCTATTTATTAAAAAAAAAAAATTCAAAGAGTACATAATAAAGGGGATATACCCTTTAATTTTATAAACTGAAAATTTGACAAACTTTGAAATAAGCTCAACATGCTCCGCACTTGTGATACCACGAAGGTGTTTGAGTTTTTCACTTGAAATCTTGTCACATTCGCATTGTTTTGCCAAATTTTGAATTCTCCATTCGCCTTAGTGAACAATCCCAAATTTCGCCAAATATTTTGTATTTTGCTTAATTTCTCTTTCTTGGAATTTAAAATATTTCTGTCTCTTTTACCAAGTCTTAGTGAACAGTCCCATAAAACAGAAAACTGGCTATATACCAAAAATGAGCAACTTTGTGTCCGAAGACTCCAAACCAGTACCACTTGCTTGGATTCCACTGTTTTTCGTAAACATATTTTGCAATTATTTTTTCAATTTCACATCCAAATTTATAGGCTTCAGTTATTTTTTTTGGAAAACCCCTTAAAACACCTCATGTCGCTGGCGCTAATTGCATACTTGCATAGTATATGCTAGGACCCTAAGTATCCCACTGCAGAAAGGCCGGCTTAATGTAATAATAAGCCATGGGGTAATAATTAAGTAAAAATTTCTTTGTTTAGTCTTAATCTACTACCGAATTGGCAGCAGGTGTAGAATATTATTTCAAATGAGTGTTTGGATATCAAAATTATTCCAAATAATATTTCGCTTGCATCACAAACACCTTTCCCAACCTAATTTTTTATATTCTCAATCACCTTTTTATCTCACATACATCATATCACAAAAAGTGCTACAGTAATTCTTTCCTCTGAATTCATATCCCACCGTGTAGTATTTTCAATAGTTAGCACCAGGCAAAGCCAAGAGCAAATTGATTACCGCATTAGTGTTTGAAAATTTCCTAGTTGCATACATTCACTATAGTTGGTTGTATATTATTGTTGCCGTCAATGCTACACGCATTACTGACAAGTACAAAAAGCAATTACGGGTTGAATAAATGATTTTGAGACGTGATTAACACCATTCTTAAGGATTTATTCTCACTACTTGTGACATTGTCATATGCAATACCTCTCCACTATGACGATTCGAATCTTAGACAAATGCCCTGGATCCTTTAGCCCAAACTTGACTTGCCTCCTTCAAGTCATTTTCTGATATTGAATGTGTTTCCTTTGTAGAACCCAAAAATTCCAACAAAAAGTTATAAGAGATAAATTTCATAAAATTGATATATATGGAAAAATAATTTACTCATATAAAAATATGTATGGGAGTAGAGGAATAAATTAAGAATATAATATCAGTAATATTGTAAGAACAAATCTATCAAACTTTCACTCCTCACTCTTCTCAACAAATAACAATAATAAAACTCTCTATTTGTAAACTAGATGACTTGATAAACAAAACTTAACAATTACAATAAATTACCTAACACGATATTAGTTCCTAAATAATAAAGCTACAATAATTTGACTCCAATAAACCTATTTATTAAAAACTTGAATTGACTAAAATATTACTACTGAATAATAACATAGAAACTTTATTTTGTAAACTTAATTAATATATATGCTAATATTGGTTCTCTTAAATTAGGCACTCTTTAACACGATCATGAATAATAATCTTCCTTGCAAATTCTAGCAGCATCACTTTCTACTTCAACTTCAAAAACTTTTCTCGTTAAAATAATACATACTTCTAGATAGACTATTTTTGTCGTATAATTTGATGTTAATCCATTGATAACTCATCATTCTACGATTGTAATAATCACAATTTAACAACATGATTTTTCTTCAATATCTGTCTTTATAATAATTTTCGGATCAAACTTATGATCAAATTTTCATCGACTAGATGCTTTAGGACCAACTTTATTGTCTAATTCAATCAAGTCCATTACTTCTTATGTAAGTGCTAGTTTTGACAGTGGAAACTATCCAAGATTAATCTCATAGTTGGACAATTCTTCAATGTTTGTAGAAACCTCAGAATCAATTTTTCGAACCTATGGCTCTGATACCAGATGTAGAGTCCAAAATTTCATCAAAAAATTATAGGAGATAAATTTCATAAAATCAATATATATGGAGAAGCAACATATATATACATGAAAATATGTGTAAGAGAAGAGGAATAAAAATCTATCGAACTTTCACTCCTCACCGTTCTCAACTTATGACTATAATAAGAAATCTACATAGCTTAGATGACTTGGTAAATAAGTCTTGGCAATCACAATAAATTACATAACACAGTATTAGTTCTTAAATATTAAAACAACTATAATTTGACTCCAATAAAAATATTTAAAATCTGACTTGACTAAAATACTACTACTAAATAATAACATGAAAATTTTTATTTTTTAATCTTAATTTAATATGCCAACAACTCTCAATAGCAAATATCATAAGAAAGAAGAAAACTCACGACTTTCTGAATAGAAGGCTTGTGAAACATGTTACAAGTTTAGATGTGCTTATAACTATTGCAATATGCCAATAACAATAACTAACATTAGAGGGACATAACGTACTCCCAGATATGGATGACATCACAATTGCACGAATACGCCTTTACATCACATTTTACTCTTGGTAAGATTTTCCTTCTCTCCTAAGGTTTTATGAAAGAGTCCTAGATAGATTTGCAACAACAATTGATTAAAAAATTGAAAATAGAAAATATTGTATCATAAGCCAAACAATCAAATTACACTATACATATATATACGTGTATGTATTATGTATGTGTGTGTATACATATCTAAGAGTTGTTACATTTGGATTAATATAATCACGTGTAAAGTATGTGAACTATACGTGTATCAATATTCTAGGAGAATCAAGTGGACATCTACATTAATTCCTTTAGTTATTTTCATAACACCTCTCCTTGGATGTCCACTACACAAAGAATATGGCTCGTTAAAACCTTAATAGGGAAAAAATTAGCGAAGAAATTCTAATGAAAGCAAAAGAGTTCACTATTCTTATGTATTAATTTCTTCCCCTGATTCAAACATTATTTAAGATCTTTTAACTGATGTATTTCAATAGTTTTCACCAATTTCTCAAATATTGCAATTGGTAATACCTTGATAAATAAATGTGCCAAATTATCACTTGATCAGATTAATTTATTGCATATCAATCTCACAATTCTTTTGCAAATCATGAGTAAAGAAAAATTTTGATGAAACATATTTTGTCATATCTCCTTAATATATCCTCCCATTAATTGAGCTATATAAGCTACATTGTCGCCATACAATATTGTTCGAGGTTTTTCCTTTTCAGGGGGATAACCGACAATTCTTTTGGATATACTGGGTCATTGAATAATACAAAAGTCATGCTATCGAATGAATTGAACTAATAAACCAAAATATATAGTGATTGAATAATTAGTAATCAAAGTCCATCAGGTCTTCAAATCAATCATTGTTTTCCGAAGAAGATGATTGTTGCCCTTTGTGGTTAATATCAGTTCGTAGGATAGAGCAGAAAAAAATTTCTTGCGCAAATAATCAGTGTTCATGAGCGTGGGGGCAGGGACGATGGAAGTGGAAATGATTAGAGAAGGGTGTGGTAGAAGTGGAAAATGAATGTGCTTTTGGGTATTTTGAGGTATATCATTTAATAAAATTTTGAGCGTTTTAACATGTTATTGTAATTAAAGTTTTAAAAAAAAAACTTTGTTCATTAAATATCTGTAAAAAAAACTCTTATTGAAGTTGACAAAGAATCTTGTAACTCATTTCAACTTTTACCCTTGATGCATCTTTACAAAGGAGGAACTTTAAGTATTGCTAAGGGCCCCACTTACTCATTATTACATATGCTCGGCAAATATGCTCAAATAGAGCGTGACTGCCACTAATATTTAGACGAGTCAGGAGAAAACCAGCAGATTCCCCATCTCATGAATATTTAGGCGTAGGAGATAATACATTGGCCCCAATCGTTAGTTTCAAATGATTAGATGCTTTTAAACTTGCATATTTTCCCATCAATGAGAGAAGGTTAGAAATAGAAAGCAAACAAAATTCCTTCACTCTTTGACCACTGGTGATAAAAATAAGGGTTGGTGTCAAAGACCGTCTCTTAGATTTAAAAAATATCATCAACCTCCCTTATTAGGTTGATTGGACCGGGAGTCCCCCTTAGATGCCACGAATTGTCCAATATGCCCTCAAGTGTCAAAGAATTATTTAGCTACAAAATTGAAGGGAAAAATTCTTCTCAACAAATTAATGAAATAGCCAGTGAGGAAGAGTTGGTGCACTTTTAACACCCTATATATAGCAAAGGCTGATTTTATGCTTACAATAAGTATTTGTGGTTCTAGAAATTTTTCCTTTTTTTGTGTAGAAAGTTCTATTTTCTATTTTCTCTGTAAATCCAAGAATTAGGAAGGAGCATTTAAAGTAAAGAGAGGCCAAATTCTTCCTCTTGAGCAATCTTGTACAACTTGAAGTGAAGATGTGGTTGGCTTAACTCACCGAAGAAGAGGTTAAAAAAAGATATTTTCTTGGTAAAAAATGATAAAGCTACGTTGATGACATTCGTTGATTTGACGCTTGATTATGTCTAAAAATCTTGAACCAAGTTCCTCTAGTGTGCTGCATTAGATGGGATTTGAACCGCTGATATCAGGAGAGCTTTAAATAGGCTCTCTGTGATCATTGAACCAAAATCCAATCATTATCATTACTATATATAAAAAGTATCATATGTCTTGGTATTTTGGATTGTAACTGTAAGTATTCTTGTGATTTTGGTTTTTATTATTCACATTATGCTCTTATTAATTAATGATTAAAGTTTCATATTATGCTCTTTTTAATTTGTTATGATGATTAAAATTCATTATATCATGTCTATTGATTTAGAAGAAAATAATAGTTGATGACAAGATAGAACGTTAAGCATTAGAGACTAAGCATGATTTGATCTTAGTTTTTTATTTGTCCAATATACCATTCTCCCTAATAATTAGACTTATTGTATTTTAATAATAACAATAATTGTAGCAGCTAGGAAAAAAATTGTAATCTTAATTAAATTTGAATTATGAAAACAATAAACAAAATATAACTCCAAACCAATGTGTTTTTTTCTACATTCTATTTTGAGTTTTTTTTATTTCAATTAAAAATTATTGATTGGTTATGGCCTAATTAAATTTTTAAATCTTCAAAAATATTACTATTGATACCAAAACAATGTGCTCTTAAGACAATAGAATCTTTATCATTTGTACTTTAAGTTAGATTTTGCCCAAAAAAATAAAAAAATAAAAAAAGTCAATTATCTCTACCAATGAAATCTCAATTCTCGAAAATGGAACAGTAACATGGAAAAAATTTATATATGGTGATTCATTTAGACTCTACTGTTAACAGAAATAACATACAAAATAATACAAAGATTTCAATTTCAAAGAATGTACATCACTTCATTTTTTAAAAAATGGTGCATACAACTTCATATTGAGAATTTCAAATTCAACTTACGTAACATGAAAACTAATAATGGTAAAATATGCAACCAATATTTATACAAACAATCATTTTTATTTTATTTTATTTTTTCTTTCCTACCCCTCCCCACACACTTGCCATCCCCAACTATTACACATAGGATCCGAATTCTGAACTGAAAATAACTCTAAGAACCCTACCCTAGTCATTGAGCCAACCCCAGCGATTGGCAAATAATTAACTTTTGCTTAGCATACAAATTTAGGTCATCCATAAAAGAAAAATAAAAATTGTTGACAGGTTGTCGATGTCTGTGCAATAATAAAAATAAACCTAATTGCCAATTAAAATAATCAAAACCCGATTCCAAGTACTGCAGCAAGGACTCTAAGTGTGTAATGGGTTACTTGATTCATCCTGTTCGCGAAGAGTTTGCTTGATCCGATATACCCGAATGGGATGGCTTTTTCACAAATAATTATTAATTTGTAAACAAGGCAAGTAGGGTCGTATCTTCACAGATTGGGAATATTTGTCTCTTTTGAAATCCAAAGTAACACGGAGGGTGTTTTTGTATGAAGGATGACAATTAAAGGGGTTCAAATAAAAATAAATAGCTAACTAGAAATTAAACAACAATTCACTAAAATCAGAGTAATAATAATTAAAGGTCTAGCCAAGAAATAACTTCAGCAACGGTTCACCTAATTGATCATCGATGCACAAACAATTCCAATTATTTACTAATAAATAGGTTATAACTGCCAAACAAGGGATGACAGTCAACCCCTCCTTACTGTATCGGTGATTAAGGTACGCCTGTTAATCACTGCTCTAACTGAGAAATAATCCTAGGTATGCCCATAAGATTTAATTTCCCAATTGCCTTACGTGTTGAGGAACCCTACTCTAACCAAATAACGCACTATCAAGGTTATTTTAGATTAGCCTGCGTATTCCCCTGACACAAACCTAATCATGTCAGTTGTCACTATTTCGAGGCAATTAAACAATTACGGATTTAATACCCCAATTGACAATAAATTATTAAATCAACTCATTATCCGGATCCAAGACAATCAATCAATTAAATAACCATAAGCACTGCAATCAGGGAATATGCAAATACCAATAAATAAGAGGAAAAGATAAAATTAAGTCGATCTCACAATTTTTAGGTGAACCAAAGCCTCCGTTGTTTCTTGATTAGAAAAGGGAATTTAGTTCATCCCAGATACGAAAGACCCACACAAAGGTGAAGCATCAGTTGCGGCCATTGTCTCGAAATTTGGGAAAATTCAATTCGTTTGAGCAATCAAGGAAAACGAAGCTACAGAGGAAAATTCAATGCTTCCACTTTGTCCTAACATCCAAGGGAAGAAAACTACTAAAAGACAAAAGGAAAAGTCAAAGACAGCAACTCCAAGTAATGCTAATTGTCTGCTATCTAGTATCTAGTTCCTACTACTATTGTGCGGCGTCCACCAGGGAGAAGAAGAAGACTCCAGCCCTTTCTTTTGAATGCTGTCTTCGGCCAAATTACCAAAAAGGGTCGTGTCTTGATATTCCAAAAATATCCCTGGATGCCTGCTACTTGAACTCTTTCCTGATGACTGCCAAATTGGCACTTGTTATGGTATTTTTGTTCTACTCCCTGTAATAAGTGCAAATTTCCAAAAGTGAGTAGAATCTGACAATTAATCCACATTGGGTCAGGTAATAAGGGAAATTAATTATAAAATAAACGATAAATTACAGCCTGTCAATTCCCTCCACACCTAAACCATACTTACCGTCAAGCATGATAACAGCAAACAAACACCAATATTTGATAATGGCTATTGCTCCATCTCCCATGTTGCCAAGATACCAAGAAAAAAATATATCAAGCATCAGTGATCAAGATCCAAGAGCCATCACCGCGGTTAGCTTTAAAGCCACAAACTCCTCCAATTTCAGGTTAACTAATCTAAGAAAAACGAATGATCGCTCAATATTATCAGCAAATGGTCCAACTATTAACCAAAATCTCAACATTAAATTCACAAATCGGCAAGCTGACTCTTTCACACACTAACACAATCTTTACCTTTTTATCACTTTTTCTATTTTTCTCTTTTTTTTCTTTTTTTTTTAATAGTAACACAAGACTTAGTCTCCAGCCATTGGAGCCTTTTGACGCGAACTCCAACATTTGCCAGATGGAAGAGTCCGATTACTCAGCTCCTACCGCCACGCGACCACGTACGCATAGCATTTACTATTTTTTGACGCGAGAATCGACACATTTGGTGAAAATCCCCGATTACTCAGCAGTAATAACTAGCGGAGCACAGTCAACTTTTATTCACAACCAGACAACAAAATAACTCAAGATATCACAAAAGATAACAGCAGCTAGCTTCATTTCTTCAAACATGGAGAACTAAAGTTAATAATTGGACAAATTCACATGAAAAATGCCAACAATCATTCCCTATGCCTAAAAAAGTTAACCAAAAATTAGAACAGTCAAACAATCACCGATATTCACCAACAAATCTCTTTCACTTTTTTCAAACAATAGATCTGGTTGCGAAACCAAATCGGAATCAAATCTAGGTGGAAGAGGCAGGTGGGGTGCAGTGAGAGATGAGTTGGGTGGCAGCAGAAGGAAGGAAGAAGGAGGAAGGGAGTTAGGAGAAGAGAGGAAGAAAGGAAGGAAAAGAAAAAGAGAGAGGGTGGTAGGTGATTGTGAGAGGGGGTGACGAATGAGGAGGGGGGAATAGAGGGAAAGTAGAGGTGGCGAAAGTGGTAGTAGGCAGCGGAGATGGCTGCAACAATGGTTGGATGAGGTAGGGGCGGCGACAGTGGAAGTGGAAATGATTAGAGAAGGATGTGGTCGAAGTGGAAAATGAATGTGCTTTTGGGTATTTTGGGGGTACGTTATTGTAGTTAAAGTTTATTAAATATCTGTAAAAAAATTCTTATTGAATTTGACAAAGAATCTTGTAACGCATTTCAACTTTTACCCTTGATGCATCTTTTCAAAGGAGGAACTTTAAATATTGCTAAGGGTCCCACTTACTCATTATTACATTTTCTTTTGTCGCAACAATAGAATTATCGAAGAAAGTCAATTAAAACTGCCACATGAAGTGGCAATTAGTGGGAGACAATGATTGAACTCTTGACCTCCCACCCTACCAAAACTAGGACTAGTGGTAACCACCAGGCCAAAGGCCTAGTGGCTCTTACTCATTATTACATATGTTCGGCAAATATGCTCAAATAATGCATGACTACCACTAATATTTAGATGAGTCAGGAGAGAGCTAGCAGATTCCCCATCTCATGAATATTTAGGCGTAAGAGATAATACATTGGCCCCAATCGTAGTTTCAAATGATCAGATGCTTTTAAACTTGCATATTTTCCCATCAATGAGAGAAGGTTAGAAATGGAAAGCAAACAAAATTCCTTCACTCTTCAACCACTGGGGATTGGTGTCAAACACGTCCCTTAGATTTAAAAAATATCATCAACCTCCCTTGTTAGGTTGATTGGATCAGGAGTCCCCCTTAGATGCCACGAATTGTCCAATATGCCCTCAAGCGTCTAAGAATTATTTAGCTACAAAATTGAAGGGAAAAATTCTTCTCAGCAAATTAATGAAATAGCCAGTGAGGAAGAGTTGGTGCACTTTTAACACCCTATATACAACAAAGGCAGATTTTATGCTTACAATAAGTATTTGTGGTTCTAGAAATTCTTCCTTTTTTTGTGTAGAAAGTTCTATCTTCTATTTTCTCTGTAAATCCAAGAATTAAGAAGGAGCATTTAAAGTAAAGAGAGGCCAAATTCTTCCTCTTGAGCAATCTTGTGCAACTTGAAGTGAAGATGTGGTTGGCTTAACTCACCGAAGAAGAGGTTAAAAAAAGATATTTTCTTGGTAAAAAATGATAAAACAATATGTTGATGACATTCGTTGATTTAACGATTGATTATGTCTAAAAATCTTGAACCAAGTTCTAGTCTGATGCAGTAGATGGAATTTGAACCGCTGATATCATGAGAGTTTTAAACAGGTTCTCCATGATCATTGAACCAAGATCCAATCTTTATTATTACTACTAGGGGTGATCCCCGTGCGATGCGCGGGCGCCGAGGGATTTTTTTTTTTCTATATTGTTGTGCTGAGGAACTGAGTGAGACACTCTTAACAAACGATAAAAGAGCCGTGATATTAAAAAGAAAGCATAGAACCAAATCTAAAATTGGTGAGGAAACTTGCAGGGATAAGAAGCAGTAAACGAAGTTGCAGAGATAAGAAGCAGGAAACGAGAAACTTTGCACGGATAAGAAGTACCAAACGAAGTCGCAGGAATAAAAAATAGCAAATGAAGCTAGAAATAGAGAAAAGAAAGAAAATGCATATTGTTTAAGAGCTACAAAGAAGAAAATGCAAGATGATGAAGAAAATGCAAGATGAACAACAAAGAAACCACAAACAACGTTTATATTTATATTGCTTCAAAAGAACCTCGTGAAACTATAGCTGGAGCGGTAACGCACAAACAGAAAGTGGTGGCACAAATTATATATCAAATGTACAATTATACCCGTGACTATGATGCATTGGTTGCAAAGAAAACAAGCATCTGCAAGGATAATAAAGTCATTATATTCTGTGATTGCTGTATTGCTGTAGGCCGGTAAAATAAGGATTTGAATGGGTTATCTTCTTTGACACAAGCAGAAACCAGACGTCGCAAAACTAAAGCTCCACCTGCAACGCACAAAAACAATGTGGCGGTACAAATGGGATTTTAAAGATATCAGATGTACAATTGCACCCATGACTATGATGCTTTAGATGCACAAAAAGCAAGCATCTGGAAGGGCAATAAGGTGATTATATTAATGTTTGATTGCTGTATTGCTGTAGTCCTGTAAAACAAGGATATTAATGGGTTATGGCATCAAAGTACCATCTATCTATATGAATTTTCTAGAGCAGAGGAACAAATGATGCTTCCCTCTGCATAATAAGCTACTTATCCCTAGATTTTCAATTTTTTCTCACCTACAAAGTAGATGAAAATGCAAGGCGAAAAGTGCGCCAAACAGTAAACTTCAACTGCTTCTTATATATGTGTATAGATATATAAAAAGTATCATATGTCTTGGTATTTTGGAACGTAAGTGTAAGTATTCTTGTGATTTTAGTTTTTATTATTCAAATTATGCTCTTATTAATTAATGATTGAAGTTTCATATTCTGCTCTTTTTAATTTGTTATGATGATTAAAATTCATTATATCATGTCTATTGATTTAGAAGAAAATAATAGTTGATGACAAGATAGAACGTTAAGCATTAGAGACTAAACATGATTTGATCTTAGTTTTTTATTTGTCCAATGTACCATTCTCCCTAATAATTAGATTTATTGTATTTTAATAATAACAATAATTGTAGCAGCTAGGAAAAATTTTTTAATCTTAATTAAATTTGAATTATGAAAACAATAAACAAAATATAACTCCAAACCAATGTGTTTTTTTGCATTCTATTTTGAGTTTTTTTTTGTTTCAATTAAAAATTATTGATTAGTTATAGCCTAATTAAATTTTTAAATCTTCAAAAATATTACTATTGATACCAAAACAAGGTGCCCTTAGGACAATAGAATCTTTATCATTTGTACTTTAAGTTAGATTTTGCCCAAAAAATAAAAAATAAAAGAAAATTAAAAAACTCAATTAAAAAATTACACTCCCCTCCCCTTGAATGACATATTTGATAACTATTTTAGTCCCTGTCAGTAAAAGCTTTCTTAAAATTTGAGAAAAAGTGCTAATACATAATTTTGTACCAAATTTGGCCTCATTATATGTAGGAGAAAACATGTATCGTTTTTTTATGAAATTAGCAAAAGAAAAAAACTGTAAGATAAGTACAATAGTAGCCTTAAAAAGCATAAGCAACAATATTTGCCAATATGTTCAGTTATAACCTATTCAAGTGCATACTAAGCAATTCAAGCCACAAAAAAACCATCTCAACAGTTTCAAAGATGGTTAGGACTGAATACTTTGCACATGTAGCTTGTTCAATGCAAAAAAGAACTACTATGTATGCTAAGCAATCCACCAAACACAAAAACACCATCTCAAACTACTTGTTCAGATGGTGAGGACGGAGGATTGCCTAGAGACCATACACTAACAATGCGGAAGCACGATATAAGGATTTTTAAACGGGTGGTAATTCAAATTGAGCAGCTCATACATCCTTACAACAAATGTGTAATATTATGTTATTGCTCATATGAGTCACATGCATAATATTATATTCTGTGTTATAAGGATGTACAAGTTATTCAATTTGAATTACAATCCGTTTAAAAATTCTTATATTATTTCGGACGGTTGTCACTAACAACCACCCGTTCCCCTGCTCCCAACAATGCTTATACTCTCGTACAATTTTTTCAGGCCAATTTAGATATTTGGAAGCGATCGATGGTGGCATTTGGTCAGATCTATCTAAAAAGGGAGGGGAGTGTAATTTTTAATATTGAAGGGTATTTAAATGTAATTGTTAGAAACCTTGAGGGAGGTTTCTGAAATTATCACTTTATGATATTATAATCACATGCGACCTATTACTAGTGGTTCTTAAAAAAACAATTCTCCAAAAATGACAAAGCTACTGGGACAGTGGGACCCCACCTTAGCTGTGCGCTCTCCGGTTTGATCGATGAAGTCCACGTCAATCTAGTCAGTAAAAGTATTGTCCATATGAGTCAACTTTTCACAACTAGCTAGATCCTCTCCATATATGCATTGATCAAAAGAACCAATTTTCTTCTACAGAAATCATACCAAATTGGTGAGAGATGGATGCAGCTGTTGTAGGAGCTGTATTACAAGGTATCATACCATATTTGCTGCAGCTGATCGAAGAAAATCGGGAGGTGATCAGCAGCAATTACGACAAAATCGATGATCTGTCCAAAAACCTCCGTCTCTTGAATAAGTTCATGGTTAAGTACACTGAAGATCACTACAAAGACGACATCCTGATGGGGCTGGCGGATGAGATCAGGATGCGGGTATACGAAGTTGAAGATGTTCTGGAAACCTACGTCGTCGAAGAGTCACTGTACAGGAAAAGGAATGTCTTCCGTAAAGCGGTTGGCAGCATAAAAC